>NW_010261477.1:0-2385 GCF_000690775.1 Eurypyga helias
ATTTATTCACAAAGCATCCAGCTATGAATGAATTCCTCCAGGCAGTCATATTTTTTAAGATTTACTCTTTTTATAGGACTGCGTTGAGCACAGAGACCGGAGCTGAATCTGGTTCTCTTACACATCCTGAGGAGGAAGGAGCAGCAGAGACAGCGTGTGATGAACTGACCACAACCTCCATTCCCTGCCCCCATGTGCTGCTGGCGTGGAGGAGATAGGGAAATGGGGAGCAAAGCTGAGCTGGGAAGAAGGGCTGGGGGGGAAGGTATTTTAAGATTTGGTTTTATTTCTCAATATCCTACTCTGAAACAATTGGTAACAAATCGACTTCCCCAAGTCAAGTCTGTTTTCCCCATGATGGTAACTGCTGAGTGATCCCTCCCTGTCCTTGTCTCCAACCACCAGCCTTTCCTTGTGTTTTCTCTCCCCTGCCCAGCTGAGGAGGGCACTGATAGAGCGGCTTTGGTGGGCACCTGGCCTTCAGCCAGGGTCAACCCACCACAGGTAACAATGTGCAATATTGCTTAGGCCTCTCATAAATAAGACGTTATTTGTAAACAATTTCAAAGATAAAAGAAAATCAGTAGAGATAATAGACTTACCTGACACCACAGAATAATCTGTTGGGGTATTGCATTAAAGTAAAACATCTCATCAGATACCAGAAGTCTTAAATGGACAGAAAAATTTAAATATGAAAAGTATTTTGAAGTATAGCGAGACACTGTGGAGAAATCTCCATTTGAAAACATTTCTGCATTTTAAGCGTGTTTTAATTTGACACTTTAATCCATTTCATACTCACAGTATTTTCATTCCATTCCTGTTTCTACTATACTTCAAACACCAAATTCAAGAGAGATGAAATGCAGGTGAAAATTTACCAGGATTACATACTTTTTAAAGAAGAAGTGATTTTCTCAAGATGAAGCTATTGCCTGAGAGAGCTCAGTAAGAAACTGACACAAGCTTCTTGTCACTTTGTCATTCCCTCCATGATAAATAAAGTCACTTTATAAATGAAAAATTCTGCAATATGGATTGCAACTGCTGAAAGGTAAAGGTACAAATGCAACTGGATTATTTATAACCATAGATAAACATGATGGAGACCACAAGACATAAAACACACACACCAAAGCAGTGCTTAGTATTTAATCCCTAAATCTATATTTAGCCAAGTAATTAGACCTGCTCAAATATATGAAACACTTGTTATGTCTGCTGATCAATGCCTAAAAGACTCAGTTCACAGACTCACTAAAGTTATTTAACTTTTATTTGATATCTGGTGTTTTCAGGGATTCTGTAATTAAATAACTGTTTCATATTGGCACAAATCTATTGATTTAATAGAGGTATCTAAATTTATGTTAATTTAGTATGCTGCACATTTTCACTTACGGGTGCTAACATCTGCGTGACACAATATTCAAAGATCATTTTGCTATAAAACCCTAGACTTTGATAAAAAAACTGTTAGGAAACATTGAAGGTGCCTGAAAGGCTGAACTGTGAATAAAAGATGGTAATTCACCAGCTGACTCAAAAAGTCTGTTTCATGTAGTTAAGTTTTGTGGACTGTAATTTTTTTTCCCTTCAGGAAACTAGTGGTTGGAATGATAAAATTCATCATAATGAAGCAATGCATAGTCAAGAACCAAACTATAATCTCACAATCATGAGTAAGATAGAGATTAAAATCAAAACTTATTGAGAGATGACACTTTCAATTGTAGAATGACACTTCAAATCCAGGCCTAAAGGCCGTGGAAATGGCATCTTCTGGAGCTGGCCAGAAACTTTTACTTTAGGGGAAATGCCTTTTTTAAAAAAAATAAAATTAGTTTCTTATGGACCTGAATAGGTACTCTTCTGTTGGAACTAAATCTGTGGTCTTTAACTTAGGAAACACTGAAATGAAATCTGTTTTCAGAATTCCCTAAAGTTTATTAGCAAAATAAATTTAATTTTTTTTTTAATCAATTTTGCTGTTTCCACTTGGCACACAGCAAAGCTGACAAGGATTGCATCATACAGCCAGTAGTGTGCGCTGGCAGCCCAGAAAGCCAACCGTATCCTGGGCTGTATCCGGAGAGGTGTGGCCAGCAGGTCGAGGGAGGGGATTCTGCCCCTGTACTCTGCTCTGGTGAGACCCCACCTGGAGTGCTGCGTCCAGCTGTGGAACCCTCAACATCGGAAGGATATTGACTGGTTGGAGTGAGTCCAGAGGAGGCCACGAAGATGCTCAGAGGGCTGGAGCACCTCTGTTATGGGGACAGGCTGAGAGAGTTGGGCTTGTTCAGCCTGGAGAAGAGAAGGCTCCAGGGGGACCTTATTGCACCTTCCAGTACCTGAAGGGACCTACAAGGAAGCTGGGGCCTG
>NW_010261477.1:2482-39976 GCF_000690775.1 Eurypyga helias
GAGGCACTGGAACAGGTTGCCCAGAGAAGCTGTGGATGCCCCATCTCTGGCCGTCTTCAAGGCCAGGCTGGATGAGGCTTTGAGCAACCTGGTCTAGTGGAAGGTGTCCCTGCCCACGGCAGGGGGGTTGGAACTAGATGATCTTTAAGGCCCCTTCCAACCCTAACCATTCTGTGATTCTGTGATTTCTGATATAACTGCCACTGCTCACAATGTCACTGCCATTATGACCAGAGAATTCCAGGCATTTGGGAAATTTTAATTCACTGCTATCAGTCAGGACTTAGTGCTAGAGACTGAAGGCTCTTGGGTACATAGCCAAGCCTTAGCAAAACCTAAAACTCTCAAAGTCTGGAAAGCCTAAAGCCGGTAGTGCTTTTCAGATCCTGCAACATGTAGACAGAATTGTGGAGAGCTTCAGCTTTAGGAGCTGCCTGTCCCACAGCCCTTTGGGCTCTCGTAACAGATCTTCATGCCATTTTCTGAAAACTTGGGCTCCTAGGAAATGCCCCACAGCTGAGGTTCTCGGCTCTGTAAAAGCTTGCAATAAATTTGACAAAACAGCACTTTAAGTGGTTTTATAAAGATGTCTGGGTGGAAAGTTAGGCAGGTCTGTTTATGATCACTCTTCCCTTCCTTACTTTGTCTTTGCTATAGCTCACAGAATGCTGGGTTTACAAAACAGCTTCTCACAAACTTTTTAGTGATTCATGAATTTGTGAAGGATGGCAGTGATGGCACATACACTCACTTACTAGGAATGCTGCGGTTAGTTTGATGTAATGCATGAAGGGTGTCACAGCTGAACGCTATCCGTGCAGAAAGGCTAACTGATTGTAACTTTTGAAACTTAGGAAACTATGAAAGTAAAATCCAAGTTCTTCTTTCTGAAGTGGATGTTAATTGTAAGGTGCTGGGTCCATTCTATACAGACAAATATTTGTGAGCAATGCACTTTGAAGGGGATAATGCATTTACTGTTTGGCAGATAAACTACATTTAAGTACTGTTTCCAGCAGAAACAAAAAAACCCTGTCTGAAAAAAGCGGCTCATCTTTGCTATGTTGGGCATCAAAAACTTACCCAAGAACCAATGATAAGATGAATAAAGTTAATTAAGAAGTGGCAGACTTGCAGGAATTACATTACCGCTCTAAGTCTATAAGTATTCCATTAATTTCTTTCAATTGACAAAAAAAGGGGCAGTGACGAGTTAAAAGTGCCTACTTCTGATACCAACAGTTATGCACACTTTTCGCTCCTTTTCTTCTTGAATGCCATACATCTTAACTCCATTTTTTTTAAAAGATGTTCTATTATCTAACACAATCAGGAAAAGGCTTTTGTTAAAAATACTAATATCTGTATATTCTCTTGGGAAAAGTGGCTGTTGCAAGTGCATTTGTTTGATGGAAGTTTAGAGCAATTCATGTTAAAAATAGGAACATGTATACAGAAAAAAAAATGCAAACCCAAAATACGCTACAGGCAGGGAATTTTATACAGTTATCTCCTCCTTGTCATAGTAGTTAAAATGTACCTGCAATTACTAAAAATTAAGACAATATAATTAAGTTGCTAGCCATCAGGTTTTCATTTACATCAGGTTCAATTTCCATTCTACCTGGCAATATCTACCTGGCACTTGAGAACTGTGTCCTTTCCTATCACAAGCTTTGTTTGTCAAATCAATCCCAATTCTCTCTTCAAAAGTGGTTTACTATCAGGGACTTACTAGATAATTTCTCTGATGGGAAATGAGAAGTAATTTAATTTTCTTTCCTTTGTCTGCAAAGCTGCCAATACAAAACGTCTTTTGCCATCAAAACTCTACTACATACGCATATACTAGTTGTAAGCTAATAGTTTCTACATGTTTTCAAGGGCTCTCACACTGAAATTTATTTTAAATCAAAACTTGCTCTGTTCTAGATTGACTCAAACTGCAAAGGTGCAACAAAACCCAAAAAGGATGAGAGCACTTGTAGAGAAAAATGAGAGGAGAAATGATTCACTCCAAATAAAACACAACCCACATATGTTTAACAAACTCTTCATTCACCTTCCCTATACTGACAAACCGTGTACCGTTAAATTGATTTATCCTGGAAAACAGATGAGCGCAGATAACATACATTTGACTTTCAGGATGCAAGGTCGCCCTGCAGTTTAGATTCCATTAACTAATCTTAACATGTGAGCGATTAATTTGCCCACAAGTGTAACAGTTAGAACAGATGCAGCTAATAAATTTGACTGTGTTACTTCATAATTGCTGTCTCCACATTGGTATAAGCATCATTCTCAAACAGAAGTTATGGGCTCATTGTAAAAATTACTGGGGGAACTGGCCTGTGTTATTCAGGAGTAAAATGTGATAAGTGAGATTTCTTTTTGGTTTAAAAAATAAGCAGATCAGGGAAATAACAGAAAGCTGAACATCCTAAATACAAAAAACTATTATTTGTGCATTTATATTTCATGAGTGCTGAAACAGGGTCTTTAGTCAGAATCGTCTGCTGCTGTAAATTAACTAACTTAAGCGGAGAAATAAAATCTCTGGGACCAATTCAACAACAGTAAATACAAAGCCATTTCGGACAGGCAGATGTTTCTTTAACAGCGCCTGTACTTTGCACAGCCACTCTGGCCATCTGATGCTTGTACAGCTGAACTGAAAAGCACCATACCTTCCGAAGAGGTTTGAGCTTGGTCTCCATTATGAAGTCGTACTTGCAGAGTTCACAACAGCGCGTGTCTGAGCTCTTAATCCACTGGTGCAGGCAGGCCTGATGAACGAAGCGCAGGGTCCCTGTGCAGCGACACGGCGTGATGAGGGGACTTTCATCATCTCCCTCACAGTGACAGATCCTGACAGGAAGGACAGCAAGAGCTAGTGAGGGAACTTTCCAACCAGCGATGCAAAGGCACTTGTTTATTTACGCTGCTTTTTCATTTTCGGGCTTGACATTCATAAAACGCCAGGTATGTGACCTTTCAGATTGAGATCCTGGAACATACTCCTTGTTCCCTACTGTCACTTAGTAATTTCTCTTCACTTAGATATTTCTCTTTGAATTCTCTATGTGGCCTGAAGGTGGATCAATAGAAGTAACACTAATTTTCCCTTTTGTGCATGGCAAAACCTTTAAGACAAATACCAGTGCTCGCTCTTATTGTTAAAGGGTCGAGTAGTTCTTGGTCTGTAAGTAATGCCAATAAAACACACGAAGTTAGCAGAATCTAACCCCAAACGGGAAATATCTAGTCTGAAAAGCACAAAAAACTCCTGGGATGCCTCTTTGGAGTTACAAGGTTAAAAGGATAAGAGAACAGTTTTGAGTACTCTGGAGTCATGTGTATGGCGTGGCATATACACACATGCACACAGTTTTTAGGAAGCAAGTGCTAATAAGTCATGGTCCTTCCTCTCTTTCATTTTTTACTGGCCCTTTGAAGCAGATATCTGTGTTCTGTGGGAAAATAAAAACTACAGCTGTAAGCAGAACCTAAGGTAGAGGCTGGTGCCAGAACTGTTGTTACCTTGTAATGGGATACAGAGCTTTTCACGGTGTGGTTTTGTGTAAAATGATCAGTGTCCTAACATCACAATCTGATGGTTTTCTTCTGTGGCACATATCCAATGTCCTTATCACATGTCTTGGTGATCTTCCCCTCTTCCAAACAGACTCCTGATCCATATCAAGAAAACATTCACCCATCGGAACCAATGACAACTTTACTGGCAAGCGTCAGAAGGCTTAACCGAACACCCAAAGGGAAGGAGGTTCAACTCAGCCAAGAGTAACTCCCTCCCATCCCCACCCCAGAAACTACACAACAAAGCATCCTCCCTTAGTGAATGTCCTAAGAGTCAAATTGGCGTGTAAGGGCTGGGGGGTGAGGGGAGCTGAACCCTGAGAAATGTTATTTCAAAATAGAGAAGTAGCAACAACAGCACAGATCCTGGTGTTACGCAAACGAAACAGTGCTTAGAACCCTAGTCCTTAGGAAAGGCACGCTCAGAACTGTGTGTGCAGAAGAGTCTGAACGGGTCTGAGGAATAACTCTCCCCTTTATGCAGAAAACACTGGCCACGTCGCTCCTGGGGTAAGAAAAAGGCTGGGGAGGTCCCTGCAGCGAGGGGGAAGAAGGGCGACCTTCTCCACAGCACTGGAGCACCCAGCATACGTCAGGAGGCGGCTTGGCAAAGACATCCTGTGGTGCTACAGGCCGGCTCTGAGGCTGCCAAGTCTGCAAGCAGGGGAGGAGGAAACTTCATCGTCTAAATGAAAGATCTGTGGATCAAAACCAGCTGCTTCACTGTTCTTCCATGGTGTAGCCTTGAGAAGATGAACCTACAACAATGGAAAAGCAGAAGAAAGCTGCTTTCCTGGATATATAGAAAGAGACTAAAAAAAAAAAAAATAAATAAATTTAACAGAAGAATGAAGCTTTGGAAACCTTGTACACAAAAGCCAGATTTCAGCATCTGCGATGATGCCCGTACAGCATCTTACATCCCAGGGGAGTGGAGGGAAGAAAAAAACCACATTCATTGTTTGGGACACATTTTACAAGAACTCAATTTACAGTCTTTTCTTTACTCAGCCAAGGTAGATGCACCAGTGGCTTAGTTCTTAAATGGAAACTGGCTATATGCTGACTTCTTATTGAGCCTGGAGCTTACGCAGAACTAAATTTTCCAAGTACCGAATAGCTGTTTTGCTAACAAATGCATTCCCATGTGAGAGTTACATAAAAACCATCATTTTCTTTCTAAATTAAATCTATTTCCCAAAGGAAAACTAGTATTCTTTGTTCATTTAAATTGAAGCTACACATAATTTATTTTACAGGCTTAGCATTTAAACTATTTAGAAATTAGACAACTAAGCTAGGTCCCCAAGAGACATTTTTTTTTTTTTAATACTGCCAGAATTGTTTAAAATTATTTTAAAAGCTAAAATACAAGACTAAAACTCCACTGGGATCTTCAAATAAAGTGACACTGCAAATCTGAAATGAAGTATTCTTCAGTAGAAATACTTTTACACAAAAGCACTATGTATGTATCAATTATACATTCTATTTATGCTTTCATTGTATAGAGGTCGGAAGCTAAACATACAAATAACAGGGTCACGTTAAGAACCTACATTATACAGAAGCTCCAACTAAATTAATGGCCTCTTCTGGCTTGCTGACAGTGAAATACATAATGAGAATAAAACCAAACTTCAAATATAATTAAAGTCCAGAGAAAATAACCAAAGGCATGGTTTTCATTAGCTTGAATGCTCTTTGGTGCAATTTAGCTCTTCATTATTTGATTAGCCAGAAGAAATTAGCTTAGAAAAAATTTGTGCTACCTAAACTCACAAACACAGTCTTTAAGGATACATGGGTGCCTGACAGCCATTGAAACAGACTGTTGGCTAGCTGCTTAAATTCCTCCTAGATGCTTGAGCCAGATAACTTGTCATGTCGTGCAGAGTCGCGGTACTGCATCAGAATTTTGTGTGTCTTTGCCCTTTGCTTTATTTATCTATCATGTACGTCATCATTATTACAAATTACAGAAAACATACTGTAAATAACGGTTTTGAAAAATATGTTGTGCAAACAGAACCGAAGCAGGGATAAAAGCATAGACTTGTGTAGATAAGAGTGGTACCTAAACCAAGTCAGAGGCAGAGAGAACTACCATTCCTATTTTTACATGATCACAACTGCTCAAAATTTTCACCCATCAGACTGACACTTTACAAGGCTGACCTTATCCTGAGAGTAAAATCTGCTTACATTAGAAATTAGCTGGATTAAAAAAACCCAACCCAACCCAAACCAACAACAACAAAAAAAAAACCACTCACCACTATAAAGAAAAAAAAAATTGCTAAATCTGTACTGGTTTATCTACAAGGTGTAGTACAGCACTGATCACAGCTAATGGCTGCAGTTTCAGCTGCTCAGACACACCTGCGGAATTTATGTACTCAGCTTTTCTCAACTTTCTAGTCCTTTAGTAGATAAATGGACTTTATTATAGAGCAATACTTTTGACTATCTGGAAATGGAGGGGAGGAAAGTCAGCCAGCGATTTGATCAAATCCTTTTAGTTGGTATCCCCTTATAGTCACAAATTGGGCCTGCATAATTTTTTTCTTTTTTTTGGTAGGTTTGACAGCTTAGTGCTTTAAAGATTCCTTCCTAAGAACAGGACCTCACTCGTCTAGGGGAAAAGATGAATACCAAGCTCCAAAGGAGCTTTTGCTCTATAAATCTTGAGTACACCAGAAAACACAGCATATATCAGCTATAAGATGTTCTTCTAATTCAGATACACAAACATTTTGTGAGAGTGTGTGTGTGATATACACCTACAAACATACCCCTACACATTGAGATCACAGAATAATTTTCTTTAGAGAAAGCTCACTGTGTAACTTTATGAAATAATAATTTAACAGTGCAGCCATGCTTAAGTTTTTGCTTTATATGCCAGTATTTTATTACCCAGCACACAATTCTCTAGCACAGCATTGTTTCTACAAACTTCAGCACACAGATGTACCAAACAGAGAAATTTATGCCAACTCTGTGCATATATCAGACAAAAATCCATAAAAGTTCTGTAAAGGCTGTTCTTAAATAGCAGGTTCACTTAAAATGTAATGAATTAGCAAAAAGAAAAACCACTTTTCAGGGGAAAAAAATCAAAAACGCTAAACTGAAAAGATAATTAGACTTTGTGAAAGATTTTGCATAATTCATACAAAAACTGTTGCAGATTTCTTGTATGTTCCCACCCAATTCTCAAACAGAAACAGAATAGTTCAATTTAGAAAATTTTTTAGAGTAAGATGTATGTAAAAATAAAAAGTTAAAGAAGTTTACTGAGAACATTTTACAATTACTTTTTGGAATTTCTTTTTGTTCCAAATAATAATTGCATTCAAGGCACATTCAAATGATTCTGAAAAATTTTATGTGATGTATTGAACTTTGTACTGTAATGAGTATGCAAAAGGAGTAAATAAAGTTACTAGTAGTTTAAGGAATACAAAGGAGCTATTGATAGCATAAGCATATATATAAACATAAATGAGAGAAATTCCTTACTGGATTGAAATCAAGAGATGCTGCTAAACTAAGGACTCAAAAGCAAAGCATCTTCAGAATTTTGTACTGTTGCAGCATCTTTAATTCCATGACTATGAACAATTTTCTCTTGTTTCCCATGGTCCTCTCATTGCAAAAGGTAAAAGGCAGGAAGGGAAGTACAAAATGTGAGGCTAGTTGGGTGACATTTATGTGCTAATTGAATTTAGGCTGATTTGCAGAAAACCAGAAAGATCTACATTGGATGACTGTCCTTCGCTTGTCATCATATTAAGACTGTTTTTCCATACGGACAAACATTTCTTTTATAATCTCAGTTTAAAAGGCCAACTAAAATCAGTTTGAAGCAAGGAGTTCACATGCAAAATCTGCAGGTTTTCCTGACAGTGGTTTAGTTTAGCAAAATCATAGCAATCAAAATTACAATCTAGATGGTTACTCATTATCTGAGCTGCTTATTGCAAGAGATACAGAGAGATTCCAACAGGTTTGTAGCTTTTCCTTCACATGCAAGGTAACAATTTTACTCTCATTAAAGAGTTGCACTGGAAAAACAGCAGTTATCCTAACCTGTCTTTCACTAATCCAGTTTACTCCTCAGTAATTAAGAATCTATGCCAATTTCTAAGCTGCTGTAGTGAAGTATAGAACGTGCTTGTTCTGCAGGAGTCTTGTGTGTATTGTGAAACTTACTGCTCTACCCTTACGCGGTTGGCAAGTGCTCCTGTGTGACAGCATCTGCACAGCTGGTTTCCATGGATGACTATTGTGAAAGGGAGGTGATTAAGGATAAGAATGAATTAGCCTGTCCCTACTTGTGCTTCACGCCACATAAGAGCATTGTCATTAGACGCAGCACTGGTGGAGGAGAGCTTGCAGTCTTGCAGTAATTCTGCACCACCAGACCGCTTTCAGTCCATATTAGATTGGCACTGCATCTCTGTACCTAATCAAATTTTCAAGGGTTTTGAGCCATTACTTGCAGACAAAGGGTTTTGATACAGCAATGTAGAGCAGATAGCTTTTATAGTATTTTGTAAAAATATACCAGGCTACATTTTACCTTCATTAATAAATATGCAACTCATACAGGGGCATGGGCATACTAGTAATGATGATACATGATAATGCTTAAGGGCTATAAATGCCATAATTGTGTAAAAACTGTATTGTTCTCTAACATTCCTTGGTGCTATACAGCTATGTCTATGTTAACAAGTATTGCAGTGCAAGCGTAGTTTTTCAATTCTGTTGAAAAAGAACCCAGCAAGTGCTAAAAAACAGGTATCTACATCATGGACATCTTGGTGGGGGTTGGCTGGACAAGGCTTCGAGCAACCTGGTCTAGTGGAGGGTGTCCCTGCCCACGGAAGGGGGGTTGGAACTAGGTGGTCTTACCCAAACCATTCTATGATTCTATGATATTGATTAAAGGTTGGACCAGAAAATGTGTCTCAGTTCACTTTCACTCAAAGGGAATACAGCTGAGAACCCTGACACCGATCCCCAGTGTGGTCTAGATTGTGATAAAAGTAAAGGTGGTCAGATGTGCTTTAAAAGCAGGCTCCTTGTCTGAAGTAAAGCACTAATGGATGACAAAATTAGGAGGAGCTGTGACATGTTTACTGCCACTGTGATTTGCAATTCCTATGCACTGTGAATGAAACTAATGCAGATGCCCAATACCCATATACTCTCATTTTCTTCAGGATGTAGGTAGAATAGGAATGCTTTCAAACTTTTAACAGATCTCCCTCATAAAAGGGGGAATATCTTCTCCATGTGAATATGCTCAAGGAAGAGAAAACCTACTCAAAAAATATTATTTTTGGTGAGAAATGATTGAAAAGGCAGTTAATATCTTGACCTTCACTGCAAAAGCATGCCTGGACTCATAATTATTCTGCAAAGATAAATTCTTACCCTGCTCAGTGGGTACATCTCCTTGCTACATCTCACTGCTACTAAAGGAAGCTTAGTCAGGGAGAAACAGCATAGCTTGAAAATGTTGGAGTGAATCCCTGGCTTTGATTTTTGGTTGTGAGGATTATTAGCTGCCAGCATAAAATACCATGAGGTCCTTGGTTATCTTAATTGGACCAAAAGGAAACAATTCCACATGTTTGCAAAAGGATACACAAAATTTCTGTCTTTAATGTCTGATAATCTTAAGAAAACTGCCCCCCTGTCCAAAAAAGGACAGGAGGACAATTTATGAAGTGCTTACAGTGTTTTTAGACAGTGAGAACTTACAAGTGAAGCAAATAACTTGATGGACAACTCACAGGAAATAATTAACTCATTCATAAACAGAAACATATCAAACTTTGCTACTGCATAATCTATCATTTGGAAGAAAAAAAGAAGGTAAATTCACTAAATATGTTCACCCTGCAATAGGGTGCAGCATGCCATGTTTCCCTTTCTTTTTTTTTTTTAAATCTTGTTTAGATTCTTTCCACTGTTAAAACACAAAGTAATCTAAATGACAAATTGGTCTTCCTCTCCATTTAAACACAGTGTGAATGAAGCACATTAATTTTCTGTACCAAATATAATCAATTTGTATACCTCTTCCCTGTCACCCCTGCCCTCCCATTATGCTATACGTTCAGCTGCCTTTATCTGACTAGAGGAAAAAAAACATTTTCAAAATGTTGCACCACACCAGTGGAATTTCGTAATGGTCTAGGTAAAGCTTTCCCCTGATTTCTGCAAACGTGATCAGAATTTGTAAGAGGCCCAAGAGTAAACAACATTAGCAAAAGCACACTAAATCTTTTATTTTGTCAACATTTCTCGTCCTTCTATTAATCCTCCATTTTAGGTGATAAATAGAATATCTAACCGTCTAAGGAATTACAAGTAATTCCTGCCTCAGACGCACTGTCAGTGCAACCTAAGACAAGATTTACTGCACATAACACAGTTCAGAGAACTAGAGACTGCATCTTAAAAAAGGATTTAGATTTCCTCCCACCCACCTAGTGAAAGTCAAAGCTTTAAGTAACTAAACTCTCTACAGAACATATGCAAGCTTTAGGTATTTAATAACGGGACCCTTAAAACCAACGGTCTCCTCTCACCCAAACTTTCCAGCAGGAAGTGGTGCCATTTCACCTATTGGAATGAAAAATAATTATAAGTTTGGAGAGAAAGAAGCAGAAACCAAGACTTAGTCCTCCGCCAGTTAAGTGACCCTAACCACAGCAAAGACATGCCTGCCTTGTTTCGGCTCTCCTTGCATCTTTCTGAATCATAGAGATCTTCCAAAAGAGGCTGCATAACCAGATGGCTAAAGAGGTGACAGATGGGGCTTTGAACCATCAGGCAGAAAGTAGAATTAACCAGGATTTAATGCTGCTTCAAAGACTGATGAACCACTAGACCATCATACAGAGCAGGAGATTCCTCAGAAAGCTGAAGATTCCTATCAGAAAGTCACCTTGCAAAAGAAGGCTTTGTACAGGAAAGTAAACAGCAGTCATAACTCTTTAAAAGGAGGGGGTGAGGAGATTTGACTCGTAATGAGGGAATGTATCATCCTGAGACCTTAAGGAAGACCCTAACATCCCAGGAAGAAACATCTTCAGCCAAACACTACAGTCTTGGCAGTTCAGCATCCTCCAGTGTTCAGTGATTTTAGAGAGCTCTGGATGGTATTTCAAGTCTATGTATTCTGCACTACAGCTTAAATTATTTACTGGATCCAACTTCATGGCTTCAGTATAAATATTTAAAATAAGCGTTAAATTTCAGTGGTAGTGTTTGAGCCTACATATCTATCTTTTGTTCCCCTTTCTCTTTTTAACTGAAGTCCATGAGAACTTGGTTTCTCCTAAGAGGCTCTTTGTCTTCCGATTTTTTGAGCACTCTATTACAAGAAGATTTCAGGATGTAAGAATTTTCATGCAAGATACTAATTTTGCAGGTCCTGGTAAATAATATTTTTAAAAAAAACCAAACCTACCCCTGTGACAACACTTGATTTCACAGTGGGAAACCACATAACAATACTGCCTCTTGTCAAGTGCAATGTACACTATTTCTTCCTATTTATCATAGAACCATAAGATTTGGGTTTGGGTTGGAAGGCACCTTAAAGACCATCTAGTTCCAACCCCCCTGCCATGGGCAGGGACACCTTCCACTAGACCAGGTTGCTCAAAGCCTCATCCAGCCTGGTCTTGAACACTTCCAGGGATGGGGCATCCACAGCTTCTCTGGGCAACAACAACTTATAATTGTGTTAACACATAGCAACACCCATATTAGTCTTTTCCTAAGTTTATAATGGCCTTTTAATAAATACACCAGCTTTTTAAGCTGATGTTAAAAAAATTTTACTTGAAGTAGATTCTGCAGATCTCATGAATCAACTACATCACCTCCCTTACTAATTCTTACCAGCCTTCTGGCTTGCCCTACTCTTCTTTACTCTTAGAAACATCCTTTAGTTTAGATAAAACCTTTAAGATCATCAAGTCCAGCTGTTAACACTGCTAATACCACCACTAAACCTTGTCCTTCAGCACCTCATCCACACATCTCAAATACCTCCAGGGATGGTGATTCAACCACTTCCCTGGGCACCCCGTTCCAATGCCTGAAGACCCCATTCGATGAAGAAATCTTTCCTAATCTAAACCTCCTGTGGTGCAACTTGAGGCCATTTGGTCTTGTCCTATTACTTGTCACCTGAGAGAAGAGACCGACGCCTTCAAATGACAGCCTTACTTTACTTCACTGCATACAGAGTCAGTCATGAAGTTCAATAAAACAAAAATTCTACGTCTGATATGCATTTTTTTCCTAGTGAGAAACTCCATCTTATTTGTGTGTATGGTTTCTTACAGCTTACAGCATTGCAGTTCAGTGTTGTTGCTGAAATTACTACATCAGTGCTACAAAAAGGCCTTACACCAGAAGCATAGCTAGTCAAACACAAAATATATTTCAATTCTCCTATCATAAATAATAAAAATACCATAATATTAAATTGGAGTCAATACACAAAGCCCCCGTTAGCCTCATACAGACCAGAGGAAGATACTTCTGAGGTTGTGCTTCAAGGCATATGGCAAATTCCAGAATAAAGTATATAGAAAGAAAATCTCAGCTACAGGGCAACTTCAGAAAAGAGAGATCCAACTCCAGGATTTAGAAAGCCCACCCCGTAACTCTCACCAAAAAAAAAAAAAAAAAAAAAAAAAAAAGGTGCCAAAACAACTCAACATGGCCAGAACTTATATAGTGGTACCTAATCGCAGAAGCAGAAACCTTGCTTCCTAACGGACTCCAGATGAAAGGAGTATGTTCAGGGAAGAGATTGTAAAGATCATTCACTGATGTCATGTCATTTCCTCATCATTTTGGAAACAGAAGCAGTGACACTGAAAGGGGAAATGTCTCATTTGATGTGACCAGGAGGCCTTCGTTAAGACCAGCTGAAGCATATATTGCACCATGGTACTGTACTTTATCCGCCTGACTAATGTGCTTATGCTAGGGTAGCTCATGTCCTGTCACATTCCCACTTATGCGGCTAAATGCACATTGAGGAAACTGTTTATAGGCTTATGTGCGTATATAAATGTGTTCCACTGCCAGTAATTCATGAGGAAGTAAATGAAAAAAAATGCCTACCCAAACACTTAAAGGCACAATAACTGGAGATGTTTAAGATTCCTATTCCTCTGTTGGTTCTACACATCCCATCTAGGTGAGAGCCATTCCTCTCAGCCAGTTTTGTCTTATCAACTCGAAGACAGAAATATCTGGATGAAAAGCTTGAAGAAACATCTCAACAAAACGAATTTTCCACATCACAACCAGCTATGTTAATTCCATTCTTAGAATAAACATCACAAAGAAATCCTTTTTCTATTTCTCATGCAGAAAAATGGTTACTGTATGTGCACAGCTTCACTGAAACATCATTCTTTTTTTGTTTCAGAAGCAAGACTCTGCATCTGAAGACAAACATGCCACAGATCACGAGTCAACTAAGAGCACGGACCTGTCCCGAAAAAACAGAAACGACAGTCTAAACTGGACTGGTATTAAAAACATGCTTTCTTTTTTCTTCAGCTGTCTGCATATTGATTAAGACAATTTATCAGCTATGAAAAATTAACATGCTTTTGATTTTGTAATGTTCCTACAGTAATGCAGTTATGACTCTCTTGTCAAATTTTACACAGCAGGCCAAGTTATCAACTCTGTTGAGTTTCATTCTGGTTGTTCAAAGAGCACCTCCACTGATAGCAAGCCTAGGGACACATACCTGTCAGAACTTTTCAACCTTCCTCTACTAAACAAGAGCCTAGCTGGAAAGTTTGCACGCACATCCAAAAAGTCCATCCTTGAACCAAGCGCCAACTCTTACAAAAAGGGCCTGAATAACTATAATAAAATTGAATGGGTTGAGAAGACAGATAAAAGACTGGAGTCCGCTTTCCATCTGAAAGCAAAGTCTAAGTCTGGGGACTTAGGCAACAGTTACAATTAATCTACATGAGACGATGACAAAACTTTGACTTTTCTCTTTTTTTTTAACACAGTATACTTAAGTCCATATAAAGACCCATACTGAAATAATGTATGTCAGGTTTTGGATAGCTCATATTCTTAACAGTTATTAAATGGCCTTATTATGTACGTACTGTGCCTGGTACACTGGATCTTGAATACACACAGGCTTGGCGGTTCAGAAATTTAAGACAGCTCTGAAGCTGCTGAAGTAGTTATCTGTGCACATCTCTGCATCACACCACCTAGCCATACCTCAGGTCCTTCAAAAATGCATCACACAGCACTAACTGTGTTAGTAATGGCTTATATCTCCTGCTGTGAAAAAAGCACAATGCATGCACATTATCTTTTTTCTTTTTAAAACTAGGATCTTTGTAGTGTGTTTCTAGGCTGAAGTATACTGTGAAAGTGTATGATGTGGCATCATGAACTTCCTCATTCTGACTGTGTTTACATTTGCATGCAAATTTCTTCCCAGCAAAGAAAAGTGAGAAGTCTTGGGTTACCATATCAAGAAACTAAGCCTGATCCTCATTTACACTCTGCAGATGACAGTGCTAGCACAAAAGTTTGGAGGGGGGAAAGAAATACTTGCTTCAGTTCTGCTGAACTTAAAGGATGGTGCATTTTCATTTACTATGAAGTCAAGTAACTCAAAGCCACCCAGCTGTCTACTCCAAATACCGACAGCACCTCAAAAGTGGCCAGCTTCCTCTCATTTCCAGGGGAAAATGCTCACCTTCTGATTGTGTGGTTCACACTCAGTGTATCAGACTGCCAGAACCCTGAACTTCTGTACTAGAGAGAATTGTTGGTGTTGCTTTTTCTTCACCAGAGCTTATATAAAGCTTATTCTCTCCAATCACGCTTTGTATCGTTCCAGTCCTTGTGATGAGTACCAAACAACAGCCCCTACATCTTCAGTGCTGAGCAGTGCAAGGTCTTGCATGGGTCTGACTGGAGGGGTTATTTTGCATCACCATCCACCAGATTGCTGTGGTAACAGCAGCTCTAGAGGACACCGGATCAAAACAATAAATTTATTTTGTGTCAGTTCATGAAAAATGAGACAGCTGGATTTGAACTGACCACGGAGGAGGAAAAACTCCATATCCCATTGTACTGAGTTATCTGGCACTATGCCTCATTCTCTGCCTCTGGCTGGAGATATAAAACACACTAATACTCTGCCAGAGGACACAGCGTGTCCACCTTCATGAAGAAAAAGGAAGCAAAGAAAAACATTTGGTCCCCTTGTATTATTACTGGTTTTAAATAAGAGAAGCGTGACAGCTGAAATATGTTAACTCCTCTGTAGCAAAGGCTTTGGTATTATTTCATATGGCCTGCCTAGCAGGTGATTACTGAGAAGCAGTGGTAGAAAGCAGTCGAGAGAAGGGCACACAGCCCACAGTGGTAAGAAATTCCTTTTAAAAATGCTAGATCTTTCTTATTACGGACTAACCTGCATACTTCTACATCATCAGACCAGTCATCATACAACACTGGAGGCTTCTGAACAGCATCAGTCACACTGGGCCCTGCTCCAGCAGGTGATGCATTATCTGGGGCTGCTAGAGCATCACTGCCAGAGCCTGCCTCTGCAAAGCAGTCCTTCGTGTCTTTATTGTGTCTAAGGAACGTCGCGGGCTGACGATCTCTGTAGTAGCTTTTGCCTTTGCTTTTCCCACATTTTTTTGAGGAAATCCTTGTTTCCTGAGACGATGCTGAAGACTGTGATTCCTTTAGCCTTGGAACCATTCTTCGGCGGTGGTTTAATGTAGGATTCTCAGGGTCAGATATCTCTTGCTTCTTTTTCCCCACTGCCCCCAAGGTGACAAGTTCAACAGCATTACTGGTTGCAGACCCGTCCTGGTTAGCGCATGGTCTATTGTTCCTTCTCCCCCTCCTGGGCATTCTGGCCTTTTCTCTTGCTCTCCTCCTAGCCTGAGCCCACTGACTCTCATCCGAAGATGATGATGAATCAGATGTATTCCAGCTGGATCTTGCAGGCTCAGGATGCAATTTACAGACATTCCCCTTCCCTTGCTTTTCTGTATGCTCACCATTGTCTCCAGTCTCTCTTTTCTGCCTAAACCTTCGTTTTACTTGTTTCCTACCAGCCTCCCTATTAGAAGGGGTCAGCACCATGACAGGTGTTGCATGTTCAAGTTCATCTTCTGACAAATCATGCAAGGTAGAAGATCTAGACAAAGCAGTAAGCAAAGGAAAGGGATGGAAATGGTAAGGGTGGGTGGAAAGAGAGAAATCAAAAAAAAGGATGAAAATGAGTACATGAATATTAATAGAAAAACATGAGACTGTAAAGCAAATACAGAACCAAAGTAAAAAGAGAACAAAAACAAAGGGAAATCAAAAGAAAACTAAAGTCTATGTAAATTATGAATAATTTTAAGCAGAAGCAAGAGCTACATATTATTTAATAAAGACAACAAGTAACAAGTATCAGCCAGACTCATGTATATTTTTCTCAGCACATACCTACAAATGTCCTGAGTGGAAGGGCAGACAGACAACCGTGACTGACTCCTGGGTGCTGTTCCTGTTGTAGGACTGCTTGCCTGTTGAAATAAATTAGATAGTTTGGAGTCTTTGTCCATGAAATACATTGCAGATATTTTACTGCTTTGCCACATGATGACAACATTAAAATTGCTGCTGCTGTTCATAGCGCACTGCTGAATGCATGCAAGCTCACAAAATACAGGAAGCCTGACCAAAAGCAAAACCTATTTGTGGAACTAAACAAGACTGAAGTGTTTCAGCTCTCATTTGCTCATGACTACTTTCTGTCGCTGTTTGAGGAAGCAGCTTTCAACATTTGAATTTTCATTTTGCTTTTGATCTACTGTAAATGTCTGATGGGAAAGGATGTTGTTTTTATTTCATGCAATCAAACAACCATGATGATTCCTTTCAAAATGGAGTGAAGTGCATTTACATTATGCTGAATGATGAAGAGCACAAAGCTAACCTATGTTGAGTGGACTAACAGAACAGCTAGAAAATTAAAGTATGTTTTAAAAGGTTTTCAGTGCAATCAGATCTTCTAGAAGAGCTCAGATATGTTAAACTGATGAGCTGGAGAAGACCAAAGTGCAGGCTGCATCTCTACACAGCTGAACACATTCTCAAACAGCAGGAGAGGTATACAACATGTTTAGTACGTGACATTTTGCTCATAAGTTTGCTGCTACAAGTTCTAGACTCAGTTGCTCAATACTTCTGTATTTTGAAGGTGTTAACAGCAAACCATTTCAATCTGCCTCACAGTGTACTGGCAGCATAGCTGTATGGAATCCAAATCTAAATCCAAGGCTTTGTGATTCCTCAGGATCACTCACAAGGTACAGTATTGTGGGGAGAGGGTTCAGTACAAATAATTCTTAATGCTATGGTTGTCCTTTAGCTGATAAGAGCATTAGCTTTTAGTAAGCAACCCTATCCCACTGTGACCACCGCTATCAAATGGAGGCAAAATACTATAAGCCTAGGGGTTCCACAAGATCACGTGCCAGGTGCAGAGGAAGGATGACATTAGGCAACATTACAAAGTACAAATAGTAGGGACATGTAAAGGCTGTCATCCCAAGCTTTTGTACTAGCAAATCAAATTCAGCCACATGTAAAGTCCATAATTAAAATTATTTCTAGCTCACCTTTCACAGACATTTTTGTGGTGTCAGTTTGAAAACTAACAGTACAAGCAAAATAAATAAATACAGCAAGTACCTGCTGACACTTCAGTTTTATCCAAGGTTCTTAATATCTGCTGTATTTCATGCAGAGATCTTTTGGAAACAGTCACCACTATGTGCATCTTTTTGCCTTTAGTGGGACTTAAGAACGGTGCCTTTGCATGAAAATAATCTTCTAGCTTTTGTAATCCCAGTAACCCTTTTTACCTCTTGATGTGTTACTATCCCACCACCAAAAATATTACTAATTCTTTACTACTAGTTCCAGGAAACGAAACACAGAGGTATGACAACTTAGTCAACATAAGACATTACACTGATAAAGCATTTGGGCACAATCCTTATGTTCATATGTTTTTTTTCAATGCCTAGGACCACCAGGCAAAGAAGAAACATTAGAGTGTCTGCAGTCTAATGCTGGAAAAAAGGACAAGTATCAGTGAGAGAACTTGTTTGGATTTCTTACGTCTTTTTCTACAAAAGCAACGTTTCAATTACACATAGTGTGAAGGAATATGGATTGTTTTTACATACACATTAGAAACAGATGGTACATGTATCATTTGGTATATAATCTTTTTCCATCTCAGCCTCAGTGATTAGTTTTAAGTGATTAGGCATACCTTAAGCTAATTAATGAGGACAGATGTAGACATCAGCACCAGAGCCACATTGTTGGGCTACATGCTGCTTCTGTGTGCAAAGACATCCCTCCAGACTAAACCCCAGGCAAAGGACTGCTGAAGAAATCCAGCCCTAGAGCTATGTGTGGACTCCTGAATTCAGCTCCTGTGACTAGTTCCTATTTCTTCTTTCCCCTCACAGCTGCGGGACTGTTGCCATTGCTTCTTTCAGGATCTGTGTACTACAGGCGTTTGGCTTGATCTTAAGCAGTAGTCAGGCCATCCCCATGCCGTAAATGAAAGATTTAGATCACCTTGCAGCAAGCATTACCCACTGAAGGGGTAAGGAGAAGGGCTAAGCTGGCCCAGTAACCATACGGTAGGTCTGCGTAAGTTCAGGAAATTTTCAGCAGCTATTAAAGTAGGAAGTCAGCTAGACGGTTCCTAAGAGGGCTGGAATCAAGCCAGCAGTGAAAACAAATTCTTTGAAAAGCTTTTACACTTATTATTTTGGGGCTGGAGACAGGTGGAAATCTAATTATTTTAAGACAAAAATTCCATTACCAGTGTGATTGCTTAAATCTTGCATTTCACTCTCAGCTGCAAAGACGTCTGCACTGTTTCAGCCTTGCTCAGACAAATTTATTTTCTAGTTCCCCTGTACTAGCATAATTATGTTATGTTTAGTTGCACGTAACTCAGAGGAATCTTTATTTCCTTCTAAAATAATTTAGATCAAATTCTTTTTAAAAAATGAATGCTTTTTGCTTGTTTGTCTAAGCCCTATTGGAGCAAACCTGACATCTGGGCTGCAGCCTATGCACCAATTAAGTTCTCAAAAACAAAGCAAGAGAACGCCAATTTGCCAAGTTATGCACAAGATAATTCAGATCCTCATCGGTGAGTGAGTTTCATTCAGTATGTTTCCACAACTTTTAAATACACATTTTGGTTTTATCTTCTTCAAAGTAGCTGCAGTTCATGGTAAAACGAACTGATGGAGTGATTTATAAAACCAAGAAGGTTACTGTTTCTGATACTCTTTACCTGATGCTTACTTGTGGACCTCACAGCTACTGTAGGGCCTTATTTTGTAAATAACTCCAGTCTTACCTCTGTAAATAAATGGGAGTGGAAGGACCTGTTAATGTCAAATCTTCCCCTGCTATCAGATGCCATGTAATTGCTCACAGCTAGTAGTTTTAAAAAATTCCAACTCGGCTAGAAGCCTATTCCAGACCTTTACCCTAAAATCCCTTTGCACTTTCACCCTACCCACGTTCTGACAGCATAAACTGCACCTACTTTCTGCTGCCAACACTGCCGCTGAGCTTACCTCATTTCATTCTGTATATTCCCTCTCAGCCATCTCCTCTACATGTTATATACCCCAAACTATTTTTTAAAAAAACATGTATTCTCTTAAGTCCAGCATCACAAGGTACCTAAGGTAGCTTTACAGAGCACAGCACACAGCCAGATTATATCCTAGAAGGGATACAGTGGTTCCAGAACAGCATTCTGCTGCCTCTGAGCGGCAGAGCAGGATGATGAACCCAAGAGCTGCCCTGCACAAGTTCCCCATTCATCCTGTCAGTGCTGTCTCAGAGCGTGCCATGCTGTGCTGCCAGGAAACACAGCATTAAACAAGTCCATCATCCCTGCTCATAGTATAGACTTTCTGCTATTTTTAATCACCATTACTGCTAGTTTTAGCAACAAAATACAAGGTTCTTTAAGTGGCATCAAGTTTATTTTAAAGGCATATCTGACAAACCAAAACACAATCATTTGAATATATTCTGCTCACACCATATCAGTCCAGCGTGTGTGTAGCAGATACTGGAAACAGTCTCAGGCACACAGATCTTACTGCTGTAATTGCTATCCCATAGCTATATGGCTATTTAGCACACTGAATATTTTGAGATACTGTATTTATTGAATAGAAGGATCAGAGTGATGCTGTGGACTCAAATTCCACCTGGCAGGCAGAATAAAGGTGGTTTGTTTTTTTAAATAGTAGTCCTTGAAAGACTGTCTACTTCAGACTGCTAAATTGTACAGCTCACTGGAATGGGAAAACTAAACAAGCACTGTACTAATTTTATCATAGCAAATTATATCAGCAACATAATTAAATGTGGTAATTCAAAATAAAGTTGTCTGACAATTCATTTATAAGCAAGGCAGCTCATTTCTCTATGCCATCAACACAAGGAAGATGCCTGAGGGATGATGCCAACTCCAGCTGATTAGGTCTGGCATTTCAAAAACATTGTTAGTAGACAGAGATTCCCCAGTCACCACCTTCTGCTGTCTCGGCCAGTTTAGATGAACTTTCTCATCAAGGATATGCAATTCAATTAACAGACATGACAGGGCACTTATCCATAATTATTGCGAGATGTTCAACAGGAGTTGGTAGTATGCTTTTCAAACAGAGTACTTGTAAATAGGGAGTTTTTAGGACAAGCAAGATAATAGTTTATCTGACATAAGGGGACTTCAATATCACACACGTGTCTGTGCTAAAGTCTGTGTAGCAAAGACAGAAATGGGGAGCAGAATGAAGTTCAACTGATGAAAACAATAAGAATTTCAAATCAATATCACCTTTACTTTGGTGTTCAGGATCTGATAGACTTTTATAGATAGTAACAAAAAAGGAGAGTCTTCACTGACCATCTATTGCTTAACACCGGATGTTGAAACTACACCAAGAACTTGAGTCAAGCTGTGCTTTTCTTAAAGAGGAGGGCTCTACTTTGACCTAACAGAAAAGCTAAGTAAAAACACATGCAAAGCATTCATATTTGAATGGAGTTAAGCTTTAAAGTAACAACCCATATGTAATTGGCAGCAGTAATAAAATGGCCTCACAGATTCAACCGGAAAGGCTAATGAATCCTCTCATGTCTCTTTTCTGAGTAAGGAAGGCCAGAGGCATTTCTAAAAACTGCTCAGCTTACAACACTGCTTAAGTAGAAAGTTGTAGAAAATTAAGGGATGACAGGGCAGACAGGGAATATGACTAATGCTTTTATTCTCCTACTAAGTATGCTTTATAGCAGTGATGCACCACAGAATCCTCCAGATTCCACCAGCCAATATAGTTAAAAAGCTGAAACTCTATCCTATTAAAATAATGGCACACCAAGGAATGGATACCTTAGAAGATCAGAGCAGTTTGCGCAGCAATAAACTCAGCAGGAGATCAAGTCTGTGTACCTTTGTCTGAAAACTTCGGCTTTGTAAACAATGCAACTTTTTATGAAAAAAATATCCATCTTTACAAACTTCTATTTGGATAATTTCTTAGGCCTCAACAGATCAAAAACATGGTGGAAATGACCCAAGACCAGTGTATCTTATGTTTCTCGATGGCAACTGAAACTTAGGCACATGGCTTTGGGGAGGGTGTCATTCTTGGTTTGTTTCTTTGGGATTTTGGGGTTTTTTTTTTGTCCTTTATGATGGAGTTCCTGCTTTGTACTCAGATCTCAAAGCTGTTGAAAGTCTGACTGATGGCTCTTCAGCAACCGTTAAATTGATTTGTAACTCAACTGCTGTTAAATGTTCTTTCCTGTAATTTGTTTTTGGAAATGATTCCTTGCACATTTCTTCCGCTCCTGTCCTCCCTTCCCCTCCCTTCCACCTGCCTGTGAAGAGAAGGAAAAGTAACACAGAAAGAAGTAGAGGAAGTATCCTCACAATTCTGCTGAACAATACAATTCAGCACCTTTGAAAGTCAGTATGATCCCATTAGAAAATGGTTTGAATCCAAATCACTAAAGCAGGTTTACTTTCAAAAGTAAAATCAAAATTGCAAGTGGCAAATCTATCCTATGATTTAAAAAATGAAACCAACAAGCACTTACAACTTTGACATGTAGATTCTATAAGCTTTTTAATTTCTTTTATCCTGTCTTACTGATCTATGTTAATCTTTAAAAAAAAGGTAGATTTTCTACTGAAAAATCCACTCTTTCTATAGTCATAGAGGCCCAGCTAGCTAAGCTTTGAATTATCAGATGGATTGTAGTTTGCAAAAGTCTTTGTACTGCAGCAATGCAATATTTTGGATTCATGATTCTCTTCAAGGATGCATCTTTCTAGGCATTATCACTTTCTTAATAAAAAATGTTTTGTAACTGTTGTAGCTAAACCCCAGTCAGCAATCAAGTACCACACAGCCGCTCACTCACCTCCCCCCTCTCCCAGTGGGATAGGAAGGAGAATCTGAGGAAAAGACAAGGAAATTCATGGGTTGATATAAGAACCTTTTTAATAATGGAAAATAAATTAAAGAATGATACTAATAATACTAGCAATGATTAAAATATTAATATTCCTAACACTATGACATTATAATAATGGAAAAGAAAACAAATTATACAACTACTCACCACCCACTGATGCTCAGCCAGGCCCTAAGTAATGAGAGCCAGAGCACCCAAGTGCCAGAGCCTCACAGCTAGACCAAGCCCAAGAGTGAGAGAGCATCCCCCAGCCTAATCCCCAACTTATATTCTGAGCAAGATGTTTTATGGAATGAAATACCCTTTGGTCAGTGTGGGTCAGCTGTCTGGCCTGTGTCCTCTCCCAGCTCATTGTAGAGAAGAAGCTGGGAGCACAGGTGCAGTATCAGAAACAGAGAAGTCCTGGGCTTAATGTAAAAATTGCTTGGCAACAACTGAAACCATTAGTATGTTATCAATATTCATCTCAGCAAAGATCCAAAACATAACCTCATACAAGGTACTGTGAGGAAAATTAATTCTATCCCAACCAGAACTAGCACAGTTGTTCTTAAAAAAAAAAAAAAAAAAAAAGAAACACAGAGATGTATGTAATTGAAACAAAGGATGTGCTGGTCATTATACAAAAGGTGCAGAGCCCTGAGACCAGCAGCTTTTGACTGTCTAGAAGGAGCTAAACACAAATTCAGCCTGTAGGAAAGATGAAGCACAAAACATTCACCTTCCTTCTTACTGGATTTTGTAATGGTTTAGTTCTAAAGGTAGTCAGTATCAGTATTTGGAGAACAATTAGACTCTCTCTTCCAAAGAGGGCAATTGTTTACATATATCCCTCTATCTTCAAGACTTAAAGCCTCAAAATATTTCTGAATACTAAACATCTTTCAATCTTAGGACATTCCTGCCATTCTCCGACATATGCATAGGCATGTGCATGTATATGTGAGTGCACACACTCACTGTATTCTTTGTTTGGTCTGAGGGGTTATGAAGGATATGGACTGGATAAATCACATCCTAACAGATGGGAATTATTATATTTGAACAACTCTACTCTGGTGTGTATTTGGTGTCTATTTGTTCCAACCCTAAGGAAGAGAGAACCTAAATGCACCAGAGCAAAATAGCCATAGAAAGATTACTGAAATGTCTAAGCCAAAAGACAGTGAAACCCTGACAATGCATCATTATGAAAAACAGGAGACACCATATTTTTATGAAGTGCAAGGAACCTCAGGCTGCAGCAAAAAATATTTTTGTATTGCTGTAGAAATAAAATTTTCTTAGTTGAATTATCTTTAGGACAAAGACCTGAAATGTGCTTCTGAGTGCCATGGTGCAAAAACAAATGCCACATAAAAATTTCCAGGATTACATATGGAGTAGGTATGTTACGATCATAATTCTTGTTGGAAACTAAACAATAAGCATTTGTCATAACTTGCATGCTTCTTTACTGAAAACAAACCAAAGCTACTCATTCTGTATGGTATTGCATATCTTGGAAAGGAGTGAAACCTGTGATAGCACGTCTTTACAGAAGGGGAAATCATACACAGGCTTTACACACAACACAAGCTTGTATAAACACAAAGTATGTGGCACTTAACACATCTCAAACATGTATACAATTTTGTCTGGATATGTCTATGAGGTGTACTCAGAATAGACTGTTGCTAAGAACTGTGATTTCATAAAACAGAATCTGTATAATGGTATGTATTTCTGTATACATACAGTCACATTTCTGTATGCAGTCCCTCTCATTAGAACACAAGTTTAAAACAGTGTCAAGTGTACCCAAGAATGAATTGCTAATGTTTTATTTTCTACCAGTTGTGCTCTGGAACTAAGTGGTATTTAATTAATTAATGTATGAGGAAATAAAAGCACAGCAATAGAAATTACACCATTGTAACTAGTTCTAGTTTTTTGCCCTTCTCTGCTTTATAATTTGATGAAAAAAATGCTTTTCACTAGCTTGTTTACTTTGTGCCATTGTTTTTTACAGTAACAGAATTACAATGGGAGTGAAATGCCAGGTTAGTCTTCACTTTTGATATTAATGATTTTGTTTATGAGCAAGAAGAATCAGATGACTAACATAACATTTACACTCATATTTTAATGCTGGTGTTGTATTATCCATTGTAACAGCACTTCTGAAAGCTGACATTTTACACTTTACAAGAGCAAGGAGTTATTTTTTTCTTGGCTTATTTTCTTTTTTGAAAGCCCTAAGTTTTCTCTCAGTTGCTCACTACAGTAATCTAGAAGCTATGATTGTAAAGGATAGAGTTACATGTTCCTCGAAAAAACCCTCACAATCTGTAAGAGAATCATAATTTATGATTAATGTGAAAATGGCAAAGAACAGCAAGAATAACAAATGTGGATCAACTTGTAGCAGTGCCGGCCCCCATAGCAAAATGCAAAGGATCATACAATTGTTCTTTAGGATTCAGTCATTCAAGACTGAATCATCCTGCAAACCTCTATCAGACTATCAAATCCCATGATACAAACTACTTGAAACTTAAGTTCTCTTATACATTTTCAACCATAAAACCTATCATTCATGCTTGCTGTGATACAGGACTCTTCATACATTCACTTCACACTGAGAGAGGATGAAAAACTAAATATTATTAAAATGCATGTGAAAGAACATTCAATTTTAATGGAAGAGATTAAATGGAAATTTGTAATTCAATAGGATAAAGTATTATATTACATAAATTGATACTCAGTTTGTGAAATACATTTCAGAGTCACAAAACCGAGTAGCTCAAATTAACAATCAATAAATTGGCAACAATAAAAATTTTTCATCTACACCTTTAGGGGGCAGTACTTCGACACACTGGTGCCTTTTGGTTTTTATTTGTATCTTATTTAGAGGTGCCCGACCTGTCATAAAAAATCAGTGTAGGAATTGCATAAACATATAGTAAAACCAATTCTTTCCTTCTCTCCTTTCTCTGTTGTCTTTCCTATTCTAAATCAGACCACTGAATATTCCAAAACGATCACTTCACTTCTTTCTGATGCAATTCAATGGAGTTTTATTAGGTGGATGCTTCAGAGACTTGTAAATAAGAAGTGTTCTAACACCTGCTCCAGGCATTTGAGAAGCAATTGAGCCAAAACAAAAATCAGGCAATTTGCTCCAAGCCTGAGTTTTTCTGTACTGAAAAATAAGCCCAAAGTTCCCATCAGAGAATTTAAAATCTTACTGCTGAGAGAGCATCCTTCTCTAAGGAGCTCTTGAATCATAATTAACATGCAGAAAGATAATTACAATGTGTTAAAAACATTTCTTCCAGAAAGCATTTTAACATAACCAGACAGCCTCAGAAACACATATAAGCATAACCTCTAGGGACTGTAATTCAAACACAGGATTTGTTCCACTGGTTAACCACAACAGATAGAAATGAATCCACCAGATCCTTCTCAGACTAGCATTCTTCTTCAAGCATACACGTATTTAGGAAGACAGAACACAGTTTCTGAAAAGAAACTAAGGCGCACAGAACTAAGCAGTGGCAAATAGGTAATGAAGTGGCCTCCTATCAGCACCACGGGAAATGGGTGGGAGAGAAAGTTTAAGGGTTAAAAAAACAAAAGACTGGTTCATACCTCACATTTCCAATACATCTTGTTTTAATTCATACATGTATTAGAGTAGATGGGTTTGAAAACCACAGTTAGTAGTAACTAGGGCTTCCACTTTGTCACTATGAGATAATATGAAACACAGATCAGTCCCAAATATGATCTGTTATCCCACTGCTAGCAGGGCAGAAAGCACAAAGACGCATTTATTGATTCTACAGGAAAAATCTAGGTTATTACCAGAAATGCAGAAATAAGGCACTGATACATTTGCCTAATTTTATCTGCATGGAAAACCAACTGAAGCAGCTACTTTTGGAGTCCCAAGGCAGTTAACAACTTACAGTTGAAGTGACTGAACAAATGTCCCAGGTGGATGTTTACTGAAGACAGCTACAATGACTATGAGTCAGGATTACCAGGATACAGGCAGACAGAATTGGGCAGAGTATGGAAGACTGAGAGTACAAAATTATGCAAGATTACTTTCAAAAACCTGCAAGTAACTCAGGGGTTACCCCACAAGGAGGATATATATGGTCACAGTAATTAGCTGGAAAAGAGAGATGGATCAGTAAGTAGTTTGAGCAAATGCTCCCTCTCCCTCCTACTTGCCGACCAAAACGGTCCCAGCATGGCACTAGAGGCCAAGGGCATGGTGTCCTGCAGGGACAAGGGGCAGTGGGAGCTATAGCCCTACTACACTCAGTTTTCACTGTTTATGTGAAAACTGCTGGTGGCAGAAAAGCTGAACATGAGCCACCAGTGTGCGTTGGCAGCCAGAAAGCCAACCGTATCCTGGGCTGTATCCAGAGAAGTGTGGCCAGCAGGTCGAGGGAGGGGATTCTGCCCCTGTACTCTGCAATCGTGAGACCCCACCTGGAGTACACGACATAAGCATTTATACTGATTTTTCCAGAAATTACTTCAAAATAAATGTGTCACTGCAATGTGTCTAATGTCAGAGAATATATTTATGATTTGTCACAGTGTAACCCAAGCAACTGACTTAAAAAAGGCAGAAAAAGTAGTACCAAATCAACATAGATTTATGGTAATGATAACTATAACATGCACTTTAAACTCCTACTGAAAATAATACATCTCATTCACTGTGATCAAGCTTGTAACTATGTACTTTTTAAAAATAGACAACAGGTTAGGAAGAGATTCAGCCATATCCTACAACAGACTGGATATATTTCCTGCATTTTTTCCTTCTTAATGTAAAAGAGCAGAACCTAATGTGCTCTTACTTTCTTCATTTAAGAGATCACAATTTTTTTTTTTTTTTACTCCTCTTGGAAGAAAACGGTTTTACAGTGTGCACCCCACAGACAATAATATTATGGGGAATGAGCCTAAGGATACTGTGCTTGCACTGGATGCCAAGTATTTAATCTTTAGAAACAAACATAATAAATGGCAGATGTTTAGGCTGGCATTAAAAAACTTGACTTTTTAACTTTTGCTTCCTGTACATACTGGCTTTTTTGGCATAGATTTCAACCAGATCAGAACCAAAAATACAGAGAAAGGGGGATTAAAAATAAACAACTCTAGTACGAAACACATTTTGCCTCTCCCTACAGTCTCCTGTCTCCGTTTCCTAGAAACTAAAAAGCAACTAGATATAAAGTCATGACTGCAGTGAACCATAAAACCCTGTAAAAGGAATTCAGAATTCAGTCTGAAATGATGACAAATTCATTGCTTTACAGATTACAGCTGTTAGTACTGGGTAGGGCAGGGGCAGAAAAATCAAGCAGCAATCCTTTTTTAAGGCAAATGGTCAATATAATGTTAAGCTGTTATGGAAAGCAGGTGAAAAGGTACAACTGTTATTTGCTTATTGTTATTGCACGTATTACAGTAATGACTAATTGAATATTTATACTTTAAGAGAGATTTTACAGAGAAACCATAATGTTAGGCAGTAAAAACTTAAAATCTGGTGTTCATAAAGGAAACATCAGAATATGTATATACAGTTAAATGGAGTGAGGTACTGTATTTGGTTTTCTTTAAATTCTATACAAAGGCAATGGATTTCAAATACCTTTGAAATGTTACTTGACCGACTTGTGGAACGTCCTGGGGATTTGTCATTCTGAAAAACAAAATTAAAGCATGAAAAAAGTTATGTCATTTGAATTCAACCTAAGAATAAGCATTATTTTTGTTATTGTGAGTGTACAGAGTTTCTCTTCCTCTACTTCTCTTCAGTTTGATTACTGACTGTACAATGGAAGGCAGCTCAACAAGTAAACAATTAAAATAGTCATATAACTTTCATCAGTAAAAGCTGAAAAAAAATCTGTAAGAAATTAATGTTAGCACTCGGCTTTGGTTATTTTGTGGATTTTTTCTAACATTTGGGTGGAAGATCATCATCACAGCTTCTCATGAAAACTGCAACTCTTGTATGAGCAGAAATGTTTCATGACAAATAATAACATCCACCTAGCTACACTGAACACATCCCTGCTCAAAAAGTTGAATTCATCCTTTCAGTAAGATTAAAACAGCACCATGACTACCTGGCCAACAAACTGCAGTCAGTCACAGATGTAGTTCCATTTAACACCTACCCCTTCATCCTGCCTTGCTCATGCAGAAAAAAAAACCCCACAGAAACCAACACCATAGGTTGAAATCCATTAATAAAGTATAAACTGAACAGCTACATTTCTAGATCTCTTTTTTTTTTTTTTTTTGGTTTGGTTTGGTTTTGCTGGTAATCCAAAGGAGGAAGTGAAGCAGTGGGTCAATCTTTTTTTTTCAGTATCTACACATCCCCAGCGATAGGTTCAGCTTGATTTACACTGAAAAGGTAAAAGATATTTCAGAAACAGTGCTCATCCCCTTGATAAATGCACATATGTTAGGGAGGCCATAGAAATGTTTTTCTCAGCACTGAGAATGTGAATTCAAAGACCAAGGTGAAATATTCACATAAACAAGACGTGTTTTTACCTAGAAGGGATTGAACTGGATACCGTTTGTGCAAGATTGTTAAATTGCTTGGGGGTGGGGGAAGTGGGGAAGAAAACCCGAAGTAGACTTTTCATCTGTACAGCTTAATTTGCAATGCATGCATCACTGTGGCAGGCAGACACATACATTAATAATTTCATGCATGCATACCAATAAAAGGCTTTCAACTTGACTAGGACCCATCTCTCCTCATCATTCATTTAAAGAAATACAGAAAGATACAGAAGCTGCCAGTTAAAAAAGACTAAATTTCCTACTCCATTAAAGTGCATGTCTAGTCAAGAAATTAGTATTTCCCTGATACTTTATAGCACAGTATAATGCTGAAATGACCAGAAATGATTCTGAATAATTTTAAAATGACCAGGAAAAAAAATTAGGCAATTTGCCAGCAAAATTAAGAAAAAACAATTTGCTGTTTCTATATTAAAAAAGCTGCTTCGATCACAATCCAAGCAAGCACATCCATATGTAAAACAAATGCAGATAGTAAATTATCAGTCTCCAGAGAAAAGTTTCAAACCTACTTGTTGTTTCATAGACCTACTGTACCTCTCTTCCTCCAGACCATAGATAGCTTATGTTTTTATTCCATTCCCCAGCACCACCAACTTTTGGCACTGCAAATATTAATATAGTGAACTATATAATTCTCTTTATCCTCACTAGCACTAAGTAGCATAATGTACTCCTGCCCTTAAAAAAATCCAGCATCACTGACCTCCCTGACCATACATCCTTCTCCATGTTATTCTGCCATACCAGCTAATTCTCAGTACTTAACCACCTTCTGCTTTGTGTGTCTGAGTTTCTTATTTTTAGTAACAATTGGGGGAAAAAAAAAAAAAACCAAAACCTGGCCAAGTTATGCTCTCATTTATTACATCTTTTCCTTGAGTTTGGCTCTGCTTTGACCAGGGAAGTGAATCAGAGGATTCCATCTGACCTAAAGTATTCTATGATTTAAATATTATTTCTGTGATATATTATCCACAGTAGCTTTGGTAAGAGATTAATTGCTTATATTTTCTAGAAAATACTAACTATATGCAGTTTTGAATGTCTTCATTTATATCCATAGAAAATATACTTTGGATAGTCTGGGTCAATGTTCAGAGAAGCTCTGCTTTGACCTCAAAATAATAGAAGTTATGGAGCCATGAAATTAATTCTCCTTTTGTGGTTAGAAATTATGAAGGGGAATCATAGCTGAGAGGCTCCCTGCTAACAGCTTGCAGCCTTTATCTTCCATCACTGGACTAAAGAAATATTTTGGATTTTCTGACAGTGTAGTGAACTCTGGAACTCTGACTTCCTTTCTTTTAATAATCTGCCATCCAAGATTCATTTTCAAAATCCGTTTCCTGACTACAGCTCTCTAGGCTTATTACATGATTCATTCTTCACTATGGCACATATATCCTTCACTTTAGTTACAACAAGCTCCTGATCCTGTAAGTGAAAACTTCTAGCATCCACACTCTGCAAAGGACTAGCTCATACACCGCACGCTCAGTTCTGAGAAAGAGTGCTGGCCGTACAGCTTTTGGAGTAATAAATAAATGTATATAGAAATAAATTTAATCACAATTTTCAGTTATTTCATGGTGATTTATCCTGAAAAGCATACAAATGAAACATATAATGTTTCACTAAATGACCGTACATAAATCAAAGATGGAATTCTTCATTCAAGTTCACATTGAACTCACATGACTGTTCATACAAAGAAAGAACAGAATAGAAAAGTTATAGAAAAATCTCCTTTGAAATGTGTCCTTAAAGAATGCCTGTGTGCTTATATTTTAATGGTTTATCTTTACAATGCACTCACGTTGTTAAGAATAATTGATTCTTTTTCTTACTGTAAGTGAAGAGGAACTATCTTTATTGAAGAACATTTTTCCTACAAGCTTGCTAAACATTAATAAAACATTTTGTTTGGTTGTTTCCCCACACATTCAATATTAATTTACATTTGAAAGATTATATCCAAAGAAATATATGTTCAAATGTCTCTTCATGATTTTGTGCATCAGGGAAATGTCTTATCATGTCATTCCAGTCAGATTATTTCTAAGAAAGTAGCATCTGCCTATTTTGAATTAACACTTCTCAGCAGACTGTAACTGGGGCTCTTGATCTCCCTGACTGAATTTTCTAAATTTACACAAAGAGAGGTCTGGTCCTTGAGAAAAGTAAAAACAAAATATTCTGAGGCATCTCTTGCTAAAATTCTCAAACTGTCTTTTTCTCCAGTCAAGGCAACACCAAACATCTCCTTCCAAAATTCCTCCTGGCCATGACATGTACGAGCTTTTCACGCTGTATGTTGTATTATGCAGTCAAAAAACCACACTGGAATGCTGCTTCTTATTGCCAGACAACCTGTACCACAAATATTTAATATCTTCTGTCTTGTATTACATCCTGCAAACACTCCTCAGGTATCTCTAAAACTGTAATAGCACAGAAGCAAGTTCCTGTAACTTATACCACTGGAGTATCAAGGGAAAAAAACCAACAAAACCAAACCCCAAACAAAAAAACCCAACAACCCCACCACCCACACAAAAAAAAAACCCAACTAACAGTGTGTTTGTAAATTTCCTAAGAATTCAGCTTTAGCACAATCATTTACAAGAATATAATTGAAAATGCAATTCAATCCTTAATATAAATTTTGAGAGGAAGAAAGAAGAGAAATAATGCCACGAAATTTCAGATTATGACATGTTCATCAGACTTATTTGCAAGGAATGTTATATGCAGATGGGCCACCATATCATTCCAACAAACCAACTCAGATTGTAATATGGAATTAAAACAATTAAAATAAGATCTAAATCTCTCTTTTTGTGCCAGTAAAGCACCTCACAAAATCTCGTTTCAGCACAAGACTGGGTGCTTGAACTGATTTTTTTTTTGACCAGCTAAAAGGTAAGCCCATTAAACTTCCTGATGGTTAAAGATATAGTTTTTTCCCAACTCTCAAATGTGACTTACATTGCTAACAAACAGTATTTTTATTAAAATAAGAGAATAAACAGAGTAAAAAATATCTAAAGGACTGCTGTGAACATTCAGGCTTTCATTCTAAGGGGGAAACTGGTAGATTAGCTGGTTCCTTTCTCACATGTACTAAATGTTCATACTCACAGTTAATGATATAAAATCTTCCTGGGTAGCAATGCACATTTTAAACTAACTAATCTGTCTGTCTAGTTTCTTTCCTTTAGCTTCCCCATGCTCTGCTCTGGGTCTGAGCATCACTCGGGCTCACCCAGGCAGCCTGCTAACAGATTGCACTTCAACTCTCTGGAGAGAGCACAATAGAATCAAGAACTAATCACACTATCCCAACCCACGCCCCAGAAAAAACCTTTGGACAAAATATTTCACCTTTGTTTTCATAGAATCATAGAATGGTTTGGGATGGAAGGGCCCTTAACGATCATCTAGTTCCAACCCCCCTGCCATGGGCAGGGACACCTTCCACTAGACCAGGTTGCTCAAAGCCTCATCCAGCCTGGCCTTGAACACTTGCAGGGATGGGCCATCCACAACATCTCTGGGCAACCTGTTCCAGTGCCTCACCACCCTCTCGGGGAAGAACTTCTTCCTCATACCTAATCTAAATCTCCTCACTTTCAATTTAAGCCCATTACCCCTTGTCCTGTCACTACAGGCCCTTGTAAAAAGTCCTCTTCCCGCATCCTTCTAGGCCCCTTCAGGTACTGGAAGGTGCTATAAGGTCTCCCCAGAGCCTTCTCTTCTCCAGGCTGAACAAGCCCAATTCTCTCAGCCTGTCCCCACAGCAGAGGTGCTCCAGCTCTCTGAGCATCTTTGTGACCTCCTCTGGACATTCTCCAACTGGTCTATATCCTTCTGATGTTGAGGGTTCCACAGCTGGACGCAGCACTCCAGGTGGGGTCACAAACGAGCAGAGGAGGAGAATCCCCTCCCTCGACCTGCTGGCCACACTTCTCCAGATACAGCCCAGGATACGGTTGACTTTCTGGGCTGCCAGCGCACACTGCTGGCTCATGTTCAGCTTTTCGCCCGCCAGTACCCCCAAGTCCTTCTCCTCAGGGCTGCTCTCAACCTCAGTGCTGCTCTCAGGGCTGTTTTCTTTCCTGTGAGCTCTATCTTTTGCATGCCAGCAGTGCAACATGCTGCTTTACACGCCTGCACGCAGTCCTCAGGCTTAGAGTTCTGCATGTGATTATAACAACCCTTTTTCTTCTAGAATTCATATCACATCACAAAAATAAATGTCTCCTAAATGTAAGAACAACACAGGTCAAACAAACATGGGTTTGCCTGCCTACAGTCCCTTTCCACCTAGTATCCCCACACAGCATCTGCACAGGAGCCTCATTTTAATACCTTTTCACTTCTGGAATTTTGAACAAGGGCAGAAACTGCTTTCACTTTATGGCCTGAGCTATCAGATACATAGATTATCTCAACTAGCCATGTCAGCTGCTGGAAATCTAAAGAGCGGGAATTCACATTATTAAAACTGATGTGTGGACTTCATATACTTATTTCAATACCGTAACATGAAAACGGAAGGACAAAAACACAAAACAGGCAATATTTGCTTTACTTGATAAACAAAAAATCCAATACACATAATTAATAACATATAAACACAGTGTAATTACTGTGCATCATGTATAATTTTACTATAGAAATCAGAATATTTTCAATACCAAAGAACAGCTGCGTTTGAAATGCCCACTCACAGTAGAAAAGTCTTTTGGGACTATTACAGACTCTGATGCAGATGCAACCCTTAATTAAAATAATAAAAAATATAAATAACAATAAATATTAATAAATTTTAAAGAAAATATCAACAAAATACATACAGTATAATATGTATTGCCTATATTTTTAATGTCATATAATGTCTATCTATATATACACTATATCACGTCTATACATACAAAACCTCTAAATGCATATAACATCAATCTATCTATATATGAATAAATTTCTATGTATAGATATGTAAATGTTTTCACTCTTTTCCTAGTTATCTGCTACTAGGCACGTCCAGAGCCAGGAAAACATTGTCTCTCACAGTACAGCTATTGTTAAGTTATTCAAGAACTATTTCACAGTTTCTCATGTTGGGGTATAAATTATTAAAAGAAATATAAGTATATACATATTTATTTTTGACTGTTTATGCCAAGAAGGTAATTACAGAGTTAATACTGACAGAGCATATCACCTGCCTCTTGGCCACTTTAGACTTGGACAGCCTTATCTCTACGGAGGAAGGTGGAGGGGGTAATCACTTGTTGGTGAAAGCACCCTAACAACTTTCAGAATAACCGGCAATTTCTAAACAGTTTTGATATGAGGAATTTGCATCCTGGAAGGAACTCAAAGCAGATTTTAGCCCTAAAATACTGTGAAAGAAGCTCATCATGAATTGACACGTATTACTTAATCATGGAATTGTTTTCTGTGCTGTTGCATATTTTATCTAATTTTTTCATGCTTTCAAATATTCAACAATTAGCCTTATAATTCCTCTTCTAAACTAATCCTGACACAAAATGACCAAATATAAAATTATTGGTAGTTAAGACTATATTTTAAAAATGTAAGAAAATTTATCTCACTTCTTTGTAAACAAATAACTTGCTATTCTAATAAATTTTAACTTCACCAAGAAGGTCAGCATTCATGTCAAATCACCTACAAGGTCACAAGGCAAAAAGCCTGTGAAGGTTCATCTAAACAGACTGAAGATCTACATTGTACAGCACAGCTGTACAAAACCAGCTGGTTATTACAAAAAAAGCTTCTGAGGATGATGAGGCATTTCAAACATGACATTCTGACTGTCATCTGTGGAAACAGACTATGGAACCCAGTGTGACATATAGAAATTAGTTTATTACCCTGGAAGTTGCACATTTTCCATATTTTTATGTGAGTAGAAGAGTACATAGCAATGATCAAGGAACTTGTCTATAAGTTGGCAGTTGGGTAACCCTGCAGAAAAATAACATACAGGTGCTTCACTTGTCATATGCCCTGTTATGAATTTTGCAACTAAGATATCTTTGTGGACAGATTTGCAGCACATATGATCATAATAATTACACATTCATACTTTCACTTGAGTAAGATTTGGAGTTAAATGTTTTAGGAAGTTATTTTCTTCTTCACTTCTTCCTTTGAAAAAGGAATGCCACCAACTGCGTGGTATAGACATATCACTGTATTACTTAGAGCTGCTTCTTGCACTGGTATCTCTAGTGGGCTAGGTTCTTTTTCTCTCATATCTTATATATCTTACTAAACATCAGTCTCACTGGACTCGGTGTAGCAGATTTCTTTTAGCATAAGCTGCTAATAACCATGATAAATATACCAGAATTTGATCCACTACCTTTTAGAATTGAAAATGCTAATTACAATTTAATGAGGCTCAGAGCAATTTTCATCACAGGCCAAGATGAGTCAATAGCATGCTTGCTGTTACAACAATAAGGGTTTCACAGTCATGCTTCTACCTGCAATTACATGGACAACTTCCAAGTTACAACATTTGGTTACTTTCTCTGTATTGCACAGATGTACAAGGTCAAAACTGTTTTAAAAATGGGAAAATACACCATTACATTAAAAAAAATTGATGTATTGAAGTACTGAATTAACCTGCACATGCAGGCACAGAATACAGCAAATACGAAACACTCACCTGACAAAAGTGCAATTCCTTTAATAGCTCACATAGAGCCAGATTTTACTTTCTCGTACCATACTTATAAGAAGTGAAAAGTTCCTAGAAATCCTCGCCAAAATGACAAATTAAACAATCATGGAGCTGGAATTAAGTTCAACACAAACCAGTAAACAGTCAGTGTGTCACTCAGCTGCCCTGGACTGATCGTGAGATAAGAAGCTAGTCAGAAGCCTTTATCAGAAAATTATTTCTGGTAATGCCTAATACTAATGATAATGAGGTTAAAGGAAAAAAACTTAAAACAAAAAAGGCCGCAATTTCAGAAGATCAACATAAAGGGGTGAGCAAGAGTCTTCAAAGAGAGAAACCATACACAGCAGTCAAAGGGTCTTGCTCACTAGTACGTCCTGCTTTCTAGGAGCAAAGTCTACTCGTTCCTATGGCAATTAAGGTAACCAAAAACTGAGGATTGGAAGTGACTAATTTCCTTCTGCACCTAAAGAGCAAGAGGAGCCATTTCATTCAGTTCAGAGGCTGAAGATCACGTCCTTTCCCTCACTGAATGCAAGACAAGAACAAATCTTAAACTGATCTAAGAACTGTCTTCCACCTTTTTCTGCTGCTGATTACATACTTCATCCAAGACAATAAAATGCAGTGCAACAATCCAGCCCCAGCTTCAAGACTCAAGGTCTGAGCACTTGAACAGGTTACCACAGGGGAAATTTCCAGTGTAAGATATTCTACAAAGCTCCAGCATGTAAAAAATACCACGAATTGCCTACATATCCTTTAGTAACAGAACATCCTTCAGAAAGTATATTTGAGGCAGACGATATGCTATAACATCCTCAGTTGAAATATGATATGTTTCCATGTCCAAAGCATCAAATTATTGATTATTATCAAAATACCAAATAGAATTGTAGGGATTTGTCAAAACAAATGTAAAGAAGTACCACAAATATTTTGCATTGCTTGGTACAATGCATCACATTTTGCTGTATCTCTCCATTTATACTACGACGTGAAACATATGTGTTGGTCAGGATGGACTTGGGCCATAAGCAATACGCTGTTGTGTGGCAACAGCCTGGTGCCAGTGGATCTTTCTGCCTCCTCTGATCCAGGCCAACACAGTGAATTGCACTTACTGGCAGAGAGGTTCGTGGCACTCCTCTTTTCAAAAAGAAAGCAGTGTTATATCACTCAGCTGGTTTCCAAATGACACTATCCATCAGAGAACACGAATATGCTAACCAGTTTCTAGTTTAACATACTTTTAATAAAACCGTTAACAACTGTTTTTATTTTTCAAGTAGATGTGAAATTTCCATACACTTCTAGTTTCACCCACTGAATTCATCAGCTGACCGATAACGTCAGGTTTGGCTGTTTTTTAAACTGACCAGGTTTTGTTTACCCTTTTGCTTACTTTAAGAAAAATCACAAGCATTTAATCCAAGGTTGTTCTCTAGCCTGGATATTCTAAATCACTCTCAGCAAGCAAAAATACACATTTAAAATAGTATCTGTCCTTATCAACTCAGGAACTGTATGATGAACACAAACATCAAGCATAACACTGCATGAAAAAAATCTACTGTAATTAGCTGCCTTTGCTCTTCAGTTTATAGGTTGGGGGGAGGGAGGAAAGGGGAAGAGAGAAAAAGAAAAAAAGCTCCGAAAATGAGAGTTCCTAGTAGTAGTACTTTTCTAACAAGATAAAAGTGATTCCTGTCTTTATTCAAAGCTGACCATAGAGTCAACATTTGAAAGCTGCAAAGATGGATATTGGACAAGTGAAACTTGCCATTACCTTCTTATTAAAAAGTCACAGAGAAAAAGCAGAGGCAGATAATAATTATAAATAATTATAATAAATTATAATAAATAAAAAA
>NW_010261478.1:0-399 GCF_000690775.1 Eurypyga helias
AAGCCGGGGAACAAGCCTCTTCACCGCTTGGCAGCGCCCTCCGTCATCTGGGACAACGAGAACGCCGCGCAGCGTGAGGCCGAGCTGGAGCAGGGTGGGTGCCGAGGCACATGCGTCCCCCCATCCCGGCATGGCTCCGGCATCCCCTCCACCCCTAACTGCCACGCGCTGGGCAGGTTTTGCCCGACGGTTTCGCCTGAAAGCCGCGCAAACCAGCAAAGCCTGCAACGTGCCTTCCCTCTACACCCGCCTGGTGCCCGTGGACGGTGCCACACAGGCAGCCCTGCCCGCAGCCCCCCAGGTGTGGGGCACAGGTACGGCCGGGGACCGCAGCGTGCTGGGGAGTGGTCAGCAAAGGGACGGGGGTCTGAGGTGACACTGTTCCTTGTAGCCGGCTCG
>NW_010261478.1:621-854 GCF_000690775.1 Eurypyga helias
CCACACTGGGATGGGGTGTATGGGGGCCAGTGTAGCAGCCCCCAGGCAGCAGGTCCACACCATGAGAGTCGTGGGGGCTCTCAGGGCTTTGCTCTTTTGCAGATCGAGATGAGACTCCCGGGTCCCCGGCCAGCATCTCCTCCGCTACCTACGGCTGGGAAAAGCAGAACTGCTCCAACGGTGCGTCCCAGGCAGAGGGGCTGGATGCTGAGGGGGCAGTGGGGGTGCCCCCA
>NW_010261479.1:0-489 GCF_000690775.1 Eurypyga helias
GAGCTCGCCGTTCCCAGGAATTGCGTCTTACCTGCTCATGGCCCCTTTTCGCCACGGAGAGAATCATCCTGTTAAAGTCCAGGACGCTCCAGCGGATGACGTAGAGCCCTTCCTCCTGCTCCTCCCGCCGCAGCTTAAACGGGCAGCGGAGGAACCGGCGTCGGAAGACCCCCGAGGACATGGCAGGTCCTTCGTATCCCGGCGTCTTCCCTCGGGAAGAAGCCACTTACTGCATGGGCCCGTGGATGCCGTTCCAGATGCTCATGACGAGCCGTGGCGGCGCCACTTCGTGACACAGGTAGTGGTTGGAATCGGCCGTCAGGCGGAAGTAACCGTCCACCAGTGAGACCAAGGAGAGGGCGCCCTCAGGATCAGGGAGAACCAGCTCCTGGAAAAAAGGGAGAGGGACCAGCGTGAGAAGCCGTGGAGCAAGACCCCAGAGCCACCGTACCACCTCCTGGAAAAAAGGGAGAGGGACCCGCGCGAGAA
>NW_010261479.1:505-1018 GCF_000690775.1 Eurypyga helias
CACCGTATCCCTCCACCAGCCCAAGGAGGAGAGGGTAAAACTCTCACTTCCCAAAACGAATCCCGAAAAACAAGCCCTGCCCTGCTTTTTCCCGGGTTTCCGCGGGACGCTTGGCCCCACTCACCAGGCACTTGTTGTCCTGCCGGTTGATGCTGACCCTGCGGTCCTTGACGACGACGTGCGTGATCTCCCGGAAATCGCAGAAGTGGCTCCCCCTCGGGGCGCCCCCCCCCCCCTGAGCCGTCCCCTTGGGCTCCGGCTCCTTGTTCCTGCTCCTTCTCCCAAAATAGCCACGGTGGTGGGAAAGGTTTTCGACGCTCTGCAGAGACAGGGATGCGAAGGCGTCGATTCCGGGTCTTCCTACCGTTGGGAAACGGCACTGTCGGCCAGCACAAACCGGGATAAACTGGAAAGGAGCTTGGGCTGCCCAAGGAAAAACCCTGGAGCGTGAGCTAAGGAAAAGAAGCCGGCGCGGGATGGGATTTGGACGGGCTCTTCCCGCCCGGCAGCGAC
>NW_010261480.1:0-87021 GCF_000690775.1 Eurypyga helias
GGATTTTTACTGAATGCCGGAGTGCGTTTGTGCCAGGCAGCCGCCAGCGAGACCCGGAGGTTAAAGTGTCGGTGGGCACGATCAGGTTCTTTGAAACTTAAAAATATCATCTTGAGAAGGGAAACCTCTAAGTGCTGCAAGTGGTTCCAAGGTTACGTGCAGGCAGCCCTCGGGGAGCAGCACGAACCTCTCCAGAGCTGGGGCTGACCACTAAACGTGTATGCTGGTGCTATCGCGTATTGGTATAAATATTATTACGCTGCTTTAAACATGTAAGGTAGCGGCTGGGGGACAAAAAACAGGTTTGCCTCCGAGTTTCATGTATCTGGAACAGAGTTAATTTCTATCCCTTATAAAACCAGAGGATCCTCAGTGAACTGCGCTGTGTCTGCTACAGTAGGACAAGAAGTTGTACGTCTGAGGGTCATGTAGCACTGGTACTTCTGTGAAGAGAGAACCTAGCTGAAAATGTTGTCTCTGGATGGCAGTAACTTGCAGCTGGGGTATGGGGCAGCTCCGTTACCTCAAATCAAGTATCTGCTTTGGGCCAGCCATCAAGAAAGATTTCTATTCTGTGTGTGCATTGTATCTTTAACACAAGCTCTGACTCAGGCTCTCCCACTACAAGAATATAATACCTCGAGGACTGCAGGGCCAAATAACTTGTCACTGTGAGTTAAGTTACAAAGCTGCGTAGAAGTCAGTGGTGTGTCCCTGAGCAGCCACCTACTTAATGGCCTACAGGGGCTACTTAAGTAAATTCACAAGGGGTGAGACAAGTCAGTGCTGGGCTTTGAATGCAAACTTGGAGCAACTGATTTTTGATGCTCAGCTGAAGAGCTGGGCCAGCAATTTGATTAACTACAAACTGAGCCCATCATTCCTTGCTGGCTGAATGGAAAATCAAAGCAGGCTGTGGGAGCAGGCTGGGTGTGAGTCAGTCTTAGGCTGGCGGCTGGAGATACCTGGGCTAGCCTTCCTGTGGCAGCTCTGGCAGGGATAAGGCAGAGGGACTGTCTACCACAAGGTGGCTAGGGGAGGCCAACACACCCTGCCTTCCAGCAGGTCTTGCCTTCTTTTTTTACTGCAGTGTAGGAATAATTAATAAAAATCAAAGACACCAAAACCTCTTTTTTCTGTTTGGGGAATTTATTGTGAGTAGCAGTTGTTTTGCTTTACAGATGTCCCTCTCTGGCAGTGAAGATACAGCCTTTAGTTTTTAATGCCATCTTAGCTCTGGTGCTTACAGCAATGAGGGAGATGGAGGGCATGCGTTTGTCTTGAGGATGAAGGTGTGTAGGATTTTTTTAACCTGGGTGAAGGGTTACCTGTGAACTAACAGGTGTTTAGTAGTTTGCTGTGCTCTTGTAAAATCCTGGTGGAGATAAGGCTCTGCTGTTCTTAGTGCAACAGTCATGCAAAGGCAATCGTAGGGGATGCAGGAATAGGAGAGGCAGAGGGAGCAGAAGGAATATGGACCTCATTTACCTATATCACAGTAATAACTTCTGGCAGATGTTCATAATCTCCTGTAAAAATCCTAGTCTCTTCTTTAATTCCACACTGAGGTCGCTAACATGCGTTGTGACACTATAAAATTGTATCTCTCCTTAGACACCTTAGCATAGTCACTGTTACATGGCTTTGCACTAGCCTTGGAACATGGGCTTGTTAAAAACATTAAATTCCATCCTTTCTGCTTTGCGAAGGTGCAGCCTATGTGAACACCGCGTGTCACTGCCATGCTTAAATCTGTGCTGTGTAGCCCTGCCAACAGCAGGATGTGCTGACGCAGTGATAACAGCCTGAACAGCATCCTCCAGCCCGTAAGTGCTCAGATTCCAGCAATTATTAACACCATCGCAGCTAATGTGTACGGGGCTTAACTAAAGCCTTTCCTAAGGCAACTGAGCCTTTCCTTCATTGCTTAAGCTAATTGGAAATGGATTTCAAACAACACAATCTTCCCATCAACAATGTAAAGCTGCCTCACTTATGTTGACATACTTAGATTTATTTTTTTCCCCCCTCTCCTCTGTTGGAGATGCCAAGGATTGCAGTATTTCCCAGGAAAAGATCTAATTACCTTGCTAAATTATTTTCACCAAATTATCCTCCATGTGAATGGTGGATGAATTATATTTTAGGATGAGAAAACATTGCAAGGGGCTGAATTCCCATTGACCTTAAGGGTGATGACAGAGTCCTGTAAATAATACTTTATTCTCTGTTATGCTCTCCGATACTTGCTTCAAGATGTTTAACTGGAGTGAACCTTCTTCCCCTTTTAACAGCATGTTGGCACAAAGCGTAAAGCAATTTGTCTCAGTGTGTTACTGAACAATTAGTAAAAGATGTACTTACTGGACTGCTGTTGTTTAGCGGGCAGACCATAAAGTTCACAGGAATTTCTACAGGGCTCTCCTGCCAATACTCTCAATGCCAGATTTCTCTCACATGCTCGTCCTCATGCGAACAGAGCATCCTGCAAGAAAAAGCTTCCACTCAGAGAAGCTGTGGTCCTCAGCCCATCTACCTTTTCTGTGTCAGCTTGGCCTTTTCAAAATCCAGTAAGAGAGAGTTTTCCTCTCTTGGAAATGCTTTCAGAATTAATATTGACTTCTCCTCCTTTAGTGCTTCTCTGGGACAAAAATCAAATTAATTTCTCTCATTTCTGTGGAGAAACACACAACAAAAAATGCAGGGGAAGGGAGGGACAAGCTCAGAGAGGATTGCAATGCTGCAGATCTCCCATATTATAGATGAGCCTCCCAACTACCAGGCTGCTGGTGACTTTGCTGTCACTGTCTTTGGTTTTGACTGGAAATTCCACCTTACCTCCAAGGGAACCTTTTCCAAAAAGAGTTAATTTAAGACCAGTACATTGCCATGGGAAACCGAACAGCTAGCAAACCTTTCTGTCAGCATAGTCCAGGCCAGTTTTAGTTCTGGTCTTACTGGATTTGCTATTATGTCAAAACCAGTGTGTGTCTGTAGCAGTATGCTCTCTGGACAGGTTATTGAGCATTCTTGGAGAAAATCCTGATTTGTCTCTGTATTGAGACTGTCAGTTGACCTCCCCTTGCATGACTGATCCTCTGCTGCCGGGCTAAATCTACTGCCAGGACTTGTAAGACGGGATAGGGCAGCATGTGTCGTGCAGAGGCCTTGTGGGGGTCTTCTTGGCAATTCCATCCCACAGAGAACATGGTGTGGGCAGGCACAGTTTTGGGTTAGCCCAGCGTGAACGCTCTACGCTTGCACAGGCTCCGTGGTGATCCAGGGCCCTTGCATCCTAACCCTGCACTGGTGCTTGGATTTCGTCATGTTAACGTCACAGGTAACCGACCCACTCGCTGTAGGGCACCTGAGCCCAAATGTTGCTAAATAGGTTTCTTGCGAGTTTACTCAGGAAGTTTAATAAGCTGAAATGGCCATAAAATAACTTCCCGTGAGAACTAATTGCTACTTACATATGCAAAGGTGGGAAGCGTATGTTAAAAAGGAGCATACAGGGATGAAAATGAGTCATTCCTCCCTCTAAAGGTCAATGTACTTTCATTCATGAAATAGGTTTAACATTCCAATTATATTTTTTAAATAGCAATGCATAACTCTTCATCCTCTGGCTAGGCGAAATATTACTCCTGCACTGTGGCCTTCATCTCAAATTTTATTAACTTGCCACGTGTATTCTCCCTGAAACTGTCTGCATTCACTACATACCGATGCTATTATAATGCTGAGGTAATTAAGCTTTACATCTTTAGGGTATGGCTACCATGCACCTGAACTCATTTGCAGGAGGAACCCTTCCCTTAAAGATTAGAAAGAAATTAATTCTAGATGAAAATGTGGTCTTGAAAGAGGACATCTTGTAAATAAGAATCAGAGCTCTGAGCTGAAATGTGACTGTAGCAAAGTCCGCAGGACTCTTTCCACATGTTTCAAAGGCACCAGCGTTTGACCAAGGTCTCTTAGTTTTTTTCTTTTGTTACTTTTTGGTTTTGTTCTCCTGCTTTCAAAGAACGAAGTTGCAGTTGTGCCATACTGAGCAAAAAACTGCTGGAAGATGTCAGTCGCTTTCCAGTTGCTCTCTGCTTTTCTCTCATCCTTGACTGTATGTGACATCTGAGGTCTGATCTTGCTCTTTGGAGAAATCAGTGGCAATGGGGCTTCCGAGAGGTTTTCATTTTAGTGCAAGCGGTTTTGCTCTTTTCTGCAGGGGTTTTGGACTTTGCCTCTAATGTCAGGCCAGCTTTGCCAGTCCAAAGCTTAAGAACAGGCTTGAGTTGCACTTGAGTCCACTCCAGACATGAACCAGTGCCAGCCAAGGTTCTCCTTTGGTAGCCTTGGGTTGTTGTGGGTGCCAGGGTGCTGCATGCTGATTGCCAGTTGCTAAATCACATCAGATCCTGCCTGTGCTTAGCAGCATCCTTCCCAGTCCTTCCTGCCCGAAGTGTTAGGTCTGTAGCAGCTCCCTCCAGACCACCAGTCATGGGTGTTCTACAGAACTGTGGATTTAGTTAGTCCGCAGTGCCTCTTCTTGAACTCGATATGCCTCTTGGAGAGGAAACTGATTGCGTAGTGATGGCTTTGCCTGGTTTTGTGGGCAGTGCAATCCCTGCTCCTGCCCTTTTGCTGGCCAAGTCACTTACCTGCTCCATCGGCACCAAGAAAACTCGCAGTGTGTGACTCTTGACTGATGGTGCCTTCTTCACTGTTTCCACGCTGACCACAGGAAGTTAGAGCTTTGAAAATATGTTGGCAGTTACTTGGCAGATGACGTGAGAAACGATTCTCAGTCTTGGAGTGTTTCATGGAGAACATGCTATGATCGTTATTCCACGCGGTTTTGCTTGGACCAGGATCACGCGGTGCTGGTGCTCTTCGATGGGAGTCAGGAGTACGCACAACGTGTTTATGAGTTCCAGCTCTGTTTTCTGCAAATTTGCAGTACTTCTAGGCTCACTGTTCTTACGAATGTTCTTACTCATAGGCATGTTTAGTAAAATATCCATAACTGAACACCAAAAGGGGCAGAAGTATCAGTTTATGATGTTTAGGTTTTTTTATTTGAATGAACGTTCATGGCACATTTTAAAAAGATGTTTTCTCAAAACTTGCTGTGCTTTTATTTCCCCCTCCCTTAAAACCAGGGAAGAAATACCTACAGCAGAGGAGTGCACTGGGAGACTTAAGTGCTTTATTATACAAATGCAGAGAAATACTTCAAAATTGAAGGCGGTTCTGCAGTGTCTGAATTGTATCCTGAAGTAATCTGGTCCTTTTGGTTCACTGCACATCTCGCATGAACATTACATGACAGAATCCGCATTTGTGATGATGTCTGTGAATTAGCCAAAAAAAAGTAGAAAAAGTGAGGCGAGATTGGCAGCATTTAGCACTTACTCACAAAATTCCCATGTAAATGAGCCCCGTCATAGTAAAAAAGGTATCACCTTTTGAGCGTGTCAGTGCCGGCTCGTTGGGGTGATGTTGTTTTGCGAGTCCAAGTTGTGATTTTCTTCGCAAGCGGCAGCAAATTCCGTGTTGCGCCTGGACACTTCCTATCTTTAATTACCATACCCTGGCATCCACTTACCCCGAACTGGGGAACTGAGACTAGGAGACCTACTTCTTTGTCACGAGTGATTCACCTGGCGGCAAACAGCAATTCAGGTTGCCTGCTTTCTAAATCTCCCTCTCTCCACTGAGCCACAGCATCTGTTTCCTGAGAAGCCACTTCTGAGCTCAACGGGGCTGCTGAGACCGCAGCGCTGAGCTGAGAAAGGTCCTTTGTGAAATGTGCCACATTCGTCTTGCGTCTCTAATTCAGAAAAATTTGGTTGGAGAAAAATGTCATGGAAGCATAAATGCAGATTTGATAAGTCTGACCTTTCTTTTCTTGCGAACAATAAATGTCAGAAAGCTTAAAATGACAAGCTGGAATGGCTGGAGGTTATTTATGTGTTTAAATATTTAGGCAAGAAACACATTGTGAGACTGAAGTCTAATTTACACGAGTATTTTGATTTATGACTGGGGCGGCCGAATAGCTTCATGGTTGTCACTATCCTGCTTAGTGTGGCTACTCGGAAATTCCCGGTGACAACAGAGAGGGGACTTAGACATCTCTACTTTCAGAAGCCCTAAACTATGTCAATTGTAGTGAAGGAGAATCATCCTCACTTGGTAGTCGTGTGGGATCTGTGACGTGGTTAACGTGTTCCAGCTGCTTCCAGTAGAAGGAGCGGGTGGCTGGCTGCAGACTCGTTTCTGACAACAGGTGTTTTAAAGAGAAGGATAAACTACTGTACAAATATGGAATCGAGCAGGGAAGGATAGGTTCTGAATGTGAAGTGATCCTTGTGGCGTGAAAACAGCCATTCGGTTAATATTTTGTATTTATTTTTCCTTTTGGCAAAGAGCGTTGGTGTTTTAGAGAGGGTAACTGCATCAATCGAGCTCTGCTTCGACTTCCAACCTATCTTGCAGTATCTGGTCTGTCGCCAGTGACTGGCAGGGAGTGAGCAGGGAGGAGGGGAGTATCACACGAGGAACTGGGCTCAGAAGAGGGTTTGTCCGTGCACAGCTCTGCCATTGGCATGCTGCGAGATATAGAATTACAGAAGGGTTTGGGTTGGAAGGGCCCTTACAGACCATCCAGTTCCAACCCCCCTGCCATGGGCAGGGACACCTTCCACTAGACCAGGTTGCTCAAAGCCTCATCCAGCCTGGCCTTGACCACTTCCAGGGATGGGGCATCCACAGCTTCTCTGGGCAACCTGTTCCAGTACCTCACCACCCTCTCCAGGAAAAACTTCTTCCTGATATCTAATGTAAATCTCCCCACTTTCAATTGAAACCCATTACCCCCTGTCGTATCACTACAGGCCCTTGTAAAAAGTCCCCTCCAGCTTCCTTGTAGCCCCTTCAGGCACTGGAAGGGGCAATAAGGTCTCCCCAGAGCCTTCTCTTCTCCAGGCTGAACAAGCCCAACTCTCTCAGCCTGTCCCCATAGCAGAGGTGCTCCAGCCCTCTGAGCATCTTCGTGGCCTCCTCTGGACTCGCTCCAACCAGTCTATATCCTTCTGATGTTGAGGGCCCACAGCTGGACACAGCACTCCAGGTGGGCAGAAACTCTTCCCTTTGTGGTGAATGCTTTTGGAAAGCAAGGGTCATTCTGACTGCTTTTGAACTCTGTTGGTAGCAGATGCTGGTGTTTGCGGCTTGCTAGTGCTTATACTTTCTAAGAACCTCAATAAAAGCAATAAGATGCGGGGTGAACTCTCATGTTTCTAAGGGAAAAGCCGTAACAGCACACCATACTGATTTATTCCCCTCTCTGCAGTGCCAATCACCGGACTGCTATGTCCTTCACTTCAGTGACAGCAAACTTCTGAAACTTAAAAATGGCATCAGGTTTCCTTGATGTTACAAGGGATTGAGTTTCTGGCTTTGGAGAAATTATGAGCTATGCCTTTAACTGTTAAAGCACCACCCCGTCTTGAAGCTAAATGGTAAAATTTAGATGTGCCTTTGGAATATTGTGTGGGACTTGGGCCAGGGTTGCTTGTAGCCCCACAAAACGAGAGGGAGAGAGGGAAGGGCTATGACCCGTCTGTGGGTGGCTAGCTGGCCAGGGGGCATTTTACAGCTGCAGCTGAGCACCATCTCCATTTGCAGTGAGGAGCTGCAGGTGTTGGCTGCTCTTGGCTGGTGGGGCTGAGCAACCCCAGTGCTGGCTGTCCTGGGAATGGAAAACATCGTGGAGATGCTGGGAGGAAGTTTGTCCTTATGGTTTCTTACTTAAGGTGTCAGAAATCAATACAGAATAGGGGATTTGAGATTGTTTAAAAGCTTGGTGGCCTGCCTGTTTCTTCCTGGATTACAGAGGGGAGATACCAGGCAGGAGCCTTTTACCTGGGTGCTTCTAGAAACGTGGGGCATTCCATTCATAACTTGTCTCTAGCAACTCTTCAGTTTGCAAGCCTCAAAAGTCTTCACTGGTAGTCCAGTGGTTACATCAAGGCAGAAGATGCACCTTTCCTCACAAACAAGGGCATGTGCTGAATCTGTTTTGGACTGGGATTTCCCCTGTGTCAGTGCACTGTGAAGAAAGAGGTGCCAGCTGTTCTTGCAGGCTTCTCCCCGTTTTCTTACTGACAAGCAACTCTCTCTGGTCTCATATCGTACAAAACCTTCTGATGAAAGAAAACCACGACTCTGAGTTACAAGCTGGGCAAAGGGAGAGAAGATTGTTCTGTGTAAGGTGAGGAGCAGAGAACACTTGGTGGTGAGTGTCGGGGGAAAAAGCAGGGATACTGCAGTGGTGGGGGTGGGAGCATGGTGTGGATTCTTGTATTTCTTGGTGTTTGTTAGGAAGAGACAAGACTAGTCTTGACGCACACTGAATGATGTGCATCAGTAGGCATACGGCAATGGTGTTATTCCATGTGACATAGTCTTTCTAGGACTTCCTTGTTACTGAAGGTTTCTTTCCAGCTTGGTTTTGAAAGCTTGCGTGGTGGTTCTGAGTGCAGTCGCTGTAGTGCCTGTGACATGCTGCTGACTATCTGTGACTTCACCCATCAGAAATCTCTGGTGATCCTTCAGAGCTCTGCAAGTTGCAGCAGACCTCTAATTACAACTTGCACATTGGCATTCGCCTGCTGTTTCTACTGGCCCGTTAAGTAACGGGCTATCTCAGATGCATCAGAATGTCTGGGCTTTTTATAGCCTCTTTCATGTTAGATTCTCAAAGTACTTTAAGCCTTATCACCCCGGTGACAATGCTAAGGATTATTATATCTATTTTACAGAGAGATCATAGAAGCCAGGGATGGAAAAAGCATTATTTGATTATGTTAGACTGCAAGTGCTGAATACGATTTTCTCATATAGAATATACTAAATAGTGATGTCTCTCTGTGCTTCAGCCAAAAGGGCAAGAAAGAACAAGAAATTAGAGTTGAGAGGCTCGGCAACTCACTGGAAATACTGCAGTAGTTATTGGCAAAACCACCTTCGAGTCTTCTCCACTCCACACTGTGTTTGCAACACTTATCTTTCAAATAAATGTGGTTTTGTCACACATTCTGCGCTTTTTACAATATTGTTTGCTATTGATTTTTTGGGAGCATCTGTGATCTGCTGAGCCTCTCCCTGTCTTCAGAAATCACCCTGTGGCCTTTCCGCTTGTAGGGCAGCGCATGTCAGCATTAGAGAGCATGATGCAATGGTTATTTCTGAGGGACATTTCATTATTGATGCTAATTAAACTTGAAACTAATGAGAAAGGATTACTTTTCAGGGCTGGAGAGGAGGCCAGAATAGTTATTATAGGTTAATTATTCTTCTAAAAGACTCGGTTTAAGTAACAATTAATTTTGTCCACTTTTTTCATACATTGTACAAGAGCCTTGTTTGAAGAGGATTCCAAATATAATTGCTGCACTGACCTCATCTAGCTCTCAATCAGTAGTCTCCTGCCGTCAGCAAAAGGTTAATAAAATCTTTAAGGAAAGGAATTCTGTGCCTTATCTATGTGTAGACAATTCAGAATAGGTCTCCCTTCAAGTATTTCCTATTACCCTTTTGCATTATTTCCTTGGCATAATTTTCAGAGTGGAAAAATGTTGTATTCCATAAAACTTCTGAATTTAACGATCGCTTTGCAAAACAGGTGCGTTACAGAGGTGGAGAGGGAATCTAGTCAGGGCTGGCTTGAGAGTTGGCATGCGAGTCAGAACCTGCTTCCCTTTGTTTTTAAAGGCCTAGGGCCTCTGGTCAACCTGTGAAATCTCTCCTTGCTTTACAGGCCACTGGGTTGTCCGCGTAAGCGTTAGTATTTGCTGAGTAACCAAGGAGAGGAGGAGCCAATGTCTGTTTCTCGCTGGGAAGCACTATGGCTGTTGGAGGGGAGGACACGTGCTGGTCCCCTTCGCTCCTTCCCAGCTCTCATGTTGTCCCCTTCTTCCTCTCGGTCCTTTGTTGAGATGAGTAATGGCTTCAGACTGTTGTGTACTACAAAAAGGGGAAGGGAAAGCTGGATGAGTGGTATCGTGAGTGCGGAAAGCTGAATGAAATGTTTGTGGGCAGGGGGGATACCAGTGTTTACTAGCTGTAAATGTTAGGGTAGCTCACGTGCTCCATTAACCAGTGTCCTGATGCTGTCTTTCAGGGCTCCTGCTTTGCAGATGTGGAGCTCCTGGGTTAATGTGAGGGCTGTGAAGGCGAGTGTCCATTTTTGAAGGTTGTGCTGTGAGCAGCTCAAACAGATAGTGGGAGGTTACAGTTTAGGAAAGCCCCTCTGTGCTGTGGTGATTTACCTACTAAGTGCATGTTAGGGTATGAGGTGTGACGCAGTATCTGAAAAGGGCAGCACTCACCCATCCTGGGCTCAAGAAGAGGGTGACATCCTCCGTCAGGGCCGTGGTATCAGGTTCAGAGATAAAACATCCTCTGAGTAATCACTCTTGCCACAGGACTCTGCTTAGGCCAGCTCAGAGGATTTTGGATAATATTTGAAGTGCTGAGTCCGTTTTGTGGTTGAGGTTTTAAATCACACAAAGATTGATCAGAAGCCCAGTGTTTCCTTCTCTGCCTCACCAGCCTACTGTCCTTTATCTCCTGAAACAAAGCAGCATTAACTTTTAAGATCTGATTCAATAACATTTTATGGATAATAATTATGACTGATATTAAGCCTTCAGCAACCAGTCTGTATGGAGACTTAATGTATTGAGGTTTATTACCAGTGTAACCTATCTTTTTACATCGGTCGTAAAGCAGTATCAACTCTACCAATAAGAGGAAAAAGAAATATCAATGAACTATTTGCCTCTGCAGGGTGTTCCTGTGCTCACCACTTAATATTGCTAGCACGGTGGGTGTTTGCTGGTGAAGAGTTTTTGTTTACCGAGTCTGTTTGCACAACTGCAGAGTTGTGATGAATGAATGAACGAATGAGTGAATGAATGAGCTACAGCAATCCTATGCTGGGAAAGGGAATCCATTAGTGGGTAGACCCTGGAGACCAATCGATCATCCTTTCCCTTTTAATAATAAGCATGTGAATTCAAAGTTTTCAGAGGTTCTCTTTAGAGATGAGCTTCACAACTCTGAGCCTTATCCCAATATTGGAAGTTCTTGAATGTGTGAGACTTCTTTAGACAATTCATATTAGTGGGTTTTTTTCAGAAGTTTCTCAGTTTCCCTGATCTCATCAGGTCGTGGTTGTATGTATACATGTCATGGCTGTTCATAGAAATGTTCCCTGAACCAAACTGAAGACCAGATCTGAAGAAAGGCCTGGTAGTTTCTAAGTTCTGAAGTGCTGTGCCCAGTGGTCTAATGTAAATGATGAGAAAGAAAGCTTGACTTAGTTTCCGCAGAGAGTTTCCATAGGAAGTTCTGTTGTATTGGCACTGGAAAAGTCACCTGAAGGACCCAGGGCTGGGTCCTTGCTCAGCTGAACCTTGTGATGTTCATGCATCATTAACCATAACGGTACTTTATAGTTACCTTTTGTGGCTTGCTTCTCCTCATAAGTTTCCATATAAGGAATTTTACCTCCCTGGTAAGTTCAAAGAAGATGCTGTCTGCTTATGTCCTTTTTGCCTTTTTGATGGGAAAGCAGAAGGGAATTCTAAAGTGCTCTGGGAGCTGCATGGAGGCCTTGCTTTGACATCTCTAAATATGTGAGTAATGGGGTGCTTAGAACTGATTTTACATGTGATGGATGCTCAACAATAAGGAATCACAAATTGTGGGCAGTAGAGCTTGGAGAGGAGAGCTGCTCAACAAGATTAATGGGAAGGGAGACCTTTAGTGTAATGAGAGACACAGTTCAGGCTTGAAAACAGACAATGACACACTAGATCGAATCTCCAGGAGTTGGACAGGCAGGTTGCCTCTGCAGGCAGTAATACTGTGCATTTGTGGAGCCCCTTCCTTCCTTGGCAGGAAACCCAGACAGCTGTGAGACAAATGCACTGTAAGTCTCACTTCACCCACAAGTGAGTACCCTGGTATGCCAAGGGATCGGATTGTCTAAGGGTTGTCTGTCAAGCTGGTGATAGTCCTATCTAGGTTGAAGGAAACCTAGAAATTCCTTTTTGTTTTAAGAAATCCAGGCCATTGAGAAAACCAGGGGGAGGCTGCAGTAGAACATAGCTGGGTCTGAGCACTGTGGGGTTTATTTCTCAACCAAACTACAGTTCTTCTAGGTATCTCACTGGGCACTTGGTGTAAGGTTAAGGCTGAAGTCAGTGAGATCTTCCTTGGACCTCATCTAACCACATTTGCCTAGGCAAGAGAAACATAATTAAAGAAAACCCCACCTTAGGTCCCCTCTCAATTAGATAGTTAATAAAAGTTTAAAGGTGTATTTTTTACTAGTAGAAGGATTAAGTTTAACAGACAGCAAACAGATCTATATTTTTATTGGAAATAATAAAAAGACACCAAGTGAAAGGGTAGCTCATCTTTCCTTTCCAGCTCACTGTTAGTTGCAAGCTGTTATTAACTCTGAATATCATGACTAAGAGGGTATGAGTGGGGAGCAGAATTAGCAAAATGTTAGTGGAGCTGGAGACAGGTTCGTTGTTATGACTGCAACTGTTATTCTCTATCTCTGACAAGGATAATAGTGTGTGGAAATGAAGCCAGCAAACATGTAAAATACATCTAAATATAGAGGGCAAAATGGCAAATAAGAACCAGACCAGTAATCAGATGTAGAAGACCTTATCTGTAAGTACAGTGGCTTGAAAGATGGCAGTGCCGGTAGAGAAACATTAGGAGGACCATGGAGCTGAGAATAAATAGAGCAATATCCTCTAAACCGTAAAGAGCTGGAGCATAAGACCCTGGAAAGACATTGAAGACTTATTGCTGGAGAAAGATCCCTAAAGCTGTCAAGCAGATGTGCAGCTGATAAGTAGATGACTCGCTGGGACGTTGACTGAGATGGTAGGAGAAATAAATCAAAGGGGATTGCATTAGTGTAACTGAAGGCAGTATATTACTTTGCTTTGAAGTATAGTGTCCTGTGGAGAAAGCAATGACTGTCATCCCATAAGAATGATCAAACTGAGTGAAGACAAGTCCCAGATTTAGGCTGTAGCATAGGGAGGGGTTTCTCTTCCGTGCGGCCATAATTTCCAGGTTTTCTTGAAAGCCTTAGGCTGGAGTTCGATGGGAGGCAAAAGAGGCTGATCCTACTGATGCCAACAGCATCTTCCCATTGTACATCTATTCCATTCTCCTGTGCTCAGGTACGGCCAGGCTGGGCAAGAACCGTCTTTCCTGCTCTTTGCTGTCAGACCATCTGCTGTGAGTGCACAGGGAGACACAGCCCACCTCATTTTTTTTTGTTAGGAGGTAAGAAATGGAACTGCTTTTCAATCTGGCATTTTTTGCCAGTGCTTAGTCTAGGTGGTAAGCAAAAGAAGACATTGGTGCTAAGTTTAGTGACCAAAACAGTATTCTGTCCTGTCCTTATACAGGCTAAATGTGCACGTGAGGTGCTGAAACCAATTGTTCTTGAATTCTTACTGTTTTGTGGAGGGAACTTTTGGGTATAAACTGTTCCACTGTAGCATGGGTGTTGGCCATTAAACACCTCTTGCTGTAGCCAGCTCTCAGACCTTTGGTGTCCTATGTCTGGGGTTTGAGTTGAATGGAAAGAATAATCATAGAATCACAACAGGGTTTGGGTTGGAAGGGCCCTTACAGACCATCTAGTTCCAACCCCCCTGCCATGGGCAGGGACACCTTCCACTAGACCAGGTTGCTCAAAGCCTCATCCAGTCTGACCCTTGAAGACAGAAAGAAAGCCCAAGAAGGGGAAGGGAAGTGTAAGAGCATCCTACTGCAAGCAGAGGAGAAAACATCAGCTCTCCAGAGTTCTGTGGCAGGAGGAAAGCACTTGCCAGGCTTATCAGAACATACCTAAGGAAGTGGAAGGTTCTGATAGTAATTTCTTAAAAACTTTATGTTCACTGTTTTTTAAGCATTGCATCTCTGAAGATGTAGTTTCAAGGTTTTTATCTTTACATAAAATGAAATTATGTTTGATTTACCCCAGGGTACTGTTCAGTACAAACAGACCAGGTGGGTCTCTTAGCTGGGGATAAGCACGCTTCCCTTCTTCTACGCTGCCTATGCTACTGTGGTCATGCCTTCATGGTAAGGCACTTTTATCTGCTATCCCAGACTTGAAATTAAAAGGTTGACAAATTTGCCCTTTCTGCCCCATGAAAAAGATTTGGTATATAATAGTAACATTATTTCAAGTACACTTTTGTCACTTGAAAGTTTGAAAATAAGTTATTTTTAAAAATAGGGTAAAAGGGGGGAAATGAGACAATATCCATTCTGAAAAGAGAGTCAACTAACTTGAGATGTCCGTCTGAATGGAGGACACCACTTTTCGCTCAAGAAGGGACAGAAAATGCCTTGTTTCTGCCTCTAAAATCTGTTCCAAACTATCTGTGATAGTCAAATCCATCTGCAGAGATAAAGAGCTGAAGTATGATCTTGTCTCTTCCCATGTCTTTATAATCACTCTCGTCCCTTTCCCCAGAAGCATTTGGAAATGATGGACTGGGGTTCAGATTGGAATGCTCAAAGAAAGGAAAATGAATATGAGGGTCAGACTAGATTATATTGAAATCACATTAACAGAATTATCAGAAGGAAGAGCAGGCAAAGTACCTAAAACATAATGAAAACTCTTATCCAAACTAGTTTTTACAACGAACATGGAAGTGCCTTTTAATCTACTGTGTTAGTTCAAGCTAGAATAATTCAGAAGTATTTTTTTCCTGGTCTCTAAACTGGTCCAGCAATTGTTCCTTTGGGGTCGCATTCTGGGAAACGTCTGTTATTCATAGTTTTGATTTCATGGCAGGACCAAGACTTCTGTCTCATGGGTGCACTGTGAGCCATCTTAGACAGTATAAACTGTCAGGATTTTCATACTGGTGCTCTGAGAAGAAAAGCTTTATGTGGTGACTTTTGAGCTGCTCCAGGCATGTCCCTAGCCTAGCAACAGAAACCTGGCTTTCAAGGTAGCTTTCAGAACACGGCTCTCTAGATAGACCCCCATCATTGACCTCCTAACCCTGGTCACTGCTTCACTAAAGCCTGTCTCCAGGTCCTCATGGACACTTCCATTATCAGAGAGCCATAGAATACTTTGGGTTGGAAGGGACCTTCAGAGGTCTAGTCCAACCCCACTGCAGTGAGCCGGGACATCTTCAACTACATCAGGTTGCTCAGAGCCCCATCCAACCTGACCTTGAGTGTTTCCAGGGATGGGTCCTCTACCACCTCTCTGGGCAACCTGTGCCAGTGTTTGAACATAATAAAAAATCCTGGGAGGATCATTGTGTCTCCTGAGGACGGAATCCTGCGAGGTCCAGAAGCAGTTTGGTTTTCTCTGGGTGAAACGCAGGTGTCTCTTGCCTCTCTGTAGCATGCGTTGTCAGTGCAGGTTGCTGGGGTCACGCAGAGAGTTTCTGGTGTTCCTTTCAGTGCGTGCTCAAGGACAGAGAGGGGGCTTGGCCTTTGGAGCTACAGTTTCAGGAAGGCTCAGTTTTGAAAATCACCTCTGTGAAAAGGCACAGGTAAAAGGCTTTCTGGATCAGAGCCAAGGCGGGAGCTGCAGAGGGGCACGTTCAGCTCTGGTGATCTGCATCTCGCCTTCCTTATGTGCAGAGACCAGTTGGGTTTTGTTTTCCAGACAAACCTGTTTGTTTGTTTGTCTGTTTCTAACAGAGTTATCTCTTTTAAAGCCTTTTTTACTACCTGAGCCAGCTAAATGCTGTATTATGATTCTGTACTACAGCAAACGGGACTCCCTTCCCTAAATGGTCCCTTCCTCTTAGGGGGCTGGTTGTGGTGGAAGTTGTACCTCACCGCGACTGACGATGTCGTGACTTGGTCCCGTGCAGATCTGCCTTCCACAGGTTCCTTCCCAAGGCCTGTTTTTAACACTGCATTTCTGAACCATTAGCTCAAAGGCACTCCGTAAAAGCCATGTGCGGCACTTCCTCCGAGTAGCACCAAGTCTGTGACAAACCTAAGGGAGGTTCCACAGCAAGCTGATAAACTACTGACTTGTCAACTTTTTAGTTGGCTAAATGGAAAACGAGGCAGGCAGCTTTAAAGTAGAGGGAGATAAGGGCAGCTTCAGTGTTTCGCAATCAGCCATGATCATCCATAAAATGAAGAGTTACTGTGTATTTAAACTGATGCCTCCATAGCGAGGGACCATTTTTCACCAGTATTCTTGCTTATTCCTGTGCTATTCAACAGCAAAAGATATTTACTGATACATTAAACGACTAAGGTTTCACCTGTTAACCATCTTCCTTGAAACGCAGTTTTTAAAAGTGTTTATAATTGGAGCTGTTGATGAGGTCAAAACAAGTAAGACTGACACCCAAGAAAATGACAAATTGCTGGCGTTGAGAGTGGTGGAAATGGGAAGTTTGTAGCAGTTCCATAGTTTTTCACAATCCTAATTTTTCAGTGAAACAATGACATCGATGAACCTTGCAGCACTGCTGAAGCGGTAGGGAATAGAAGGGAATTTGGCTTTCTCCTGAGGCGTTGTGCTGTAATGTGTGTCGTTGAGGATCATCTCTGATCCTTCAGGGAAGATAAACTGACCTCCTGTTTGTTTCAGTCTTGGAACAAACACTTCACGTAGTTCACTTTGCTCTTTTCCTCCCTCTTTTTGGAGTCTGATGTAATTCACCTGTTGGTGCTGCTGAATGTGTACCACTGCCCCAGTTAAAACCAGCAGTCACTCGCAGCCTGGTGCACCCAGGTCAGTGCTTGGTGATGGGTGGCGGCAGGTGGCGTTGCCAGCGGTGCCACCGTAGCCCTATGCACTGGCCAGTGAGTTTCCCCAGGTCACTAAAGCTCTTGTGCCCCTGTTGGAACTGTGTGTCTGTAATAAAACACAGCTGAGCGGTACCTGAAGATCACCGCTTTCCTCTCTACCTGGGTATGTGAAGAGCAAACATCTACACCTTAGGAGCTGCAGATCAGTTTCTTGGCACACCAAAAACTTCTAACAGGTTTTTGCCTTTGCAGTTCCTGAACAGGTCCAGAAGTCCCTTCCAGCCTCAACCATTCTGTGACTGCAGGCGTCATCAAGTAGGATTTGGCCAGGCTTTTTCAGAGTTGCTTGAGCTGTCCGGTGTTACCCTGTGATAATCTGTTCTACGCTGTATTATTCTGTGAATGCCAGGAACCCGAGCATCTCTGCTTGGAGTACTGTGCTCAGATTTATGGCACTCTGCGTACGTGATCATTCACCACGCACAACAGAATAAACCAGTGAATCCCGAGTCATGCACAAGTTCCCTAACTGCTTTAGGGTACATACAGCTCGGATATCTGGTTCTTAGGAAGGACTAGTATTTGCTTCGCTCGGAGGCAGCAGGTCAACCCATTGACACCTGCCCGCTCTTGGACCAGTGAGCGTACTGCTGTTTAATGGTTGTATGATAATGCAACAGGGTTGAGAACAGAGTTATGAAATGCAGGTCACTCGGTAGATGCAGCAGTCGGCGAGGGAGCACAAGGTGACAATGAAACAATTCAGATTAGCAAGCGGGGGCATTGCAGCTGTTTGTGCTCTAATTGCATCCCTCCAGATGTTCCTGCGGTGGGCGGGGGAAGCCAAGCAGTCTCTAGACATAACTGTATTTCAGTGTTCAGCTTTCCAAACACTCTTCTGTGGTCTGCAGAGAAGGGAGAATTTAAGGACCCAAGCCATTTCATCTTCTGTGCTGTCAAATAAACTCTGTCATTCTGAAGTAACATTTCCTGGGTATATTTTTTTCGGAGATTTCTTTTCACATTAAGATCAGCAAGAGTTCTTTCTGGGAAGCCTGATTAAAAATGCAGTTCCTCCCAGGAAAGAAAAGAAAATAACATTTTCAGCATCAAAAGAGATCACAAAATTATCATGAAAAAATGAAATGAATTTTGAAGATTATGCATTGCAGGAAAGTAGGTACAAGTGACCTCGGGGCTTTCTGCTGTTTGTAAAGTAGTCTGTGGTTTCTTTGAATAGACATCTGCTGAGAGTCTGAGTGACAAAGCCTCTTGCAGACAAGAAGTGTCCTGTATTGGGATTAGCGTCAAGAAATTAATGAAGATAGCTAATTTCCTCGTGAAGTTCCTCCTTGTTTGTATGTTTTAACAAACCCCAAACACCACCACCTTAAACAAAAAACCCAACAAAGACCATAAAAATCTGCTCTTTCTTTCCAGCTCGGTGCTGTTAGTGTTGCTGGGGATGCAAACACAGCTGCCTTCCAGCTCTGTTGCCGACCTTTTGCCTCGTAGGATCAGACTGGGGCATTGGCACATCAGGCTAAGGAAGTACAAACACTGCTTGCCTATGTGGGTCTTTTGAGCTGGGTTGTGCTCTTCCGCAGTGGTATAATTCATTATGTAACTGCCCACGTTATACTTGGGCCTGAACTCTATTAAGAAAACAGAGAAAATATCGTGAAAATGAGTCATTTCTCCTTTGGCCTTTTTGATGTTGTATGGAGGGTGTAGAAGAGAGAATTCCAGTTGTTTCAAATGTTACCTTCTATATTGTGTACAGCCAAAATCTTTTCAAACGGTGTCCTTTTTATAAATAAGTTTCCAGTCCAGACCTTTAGAGAACAATGAATCTGGCAAGATACTCACCGTTTTGTTTTGACAGTCTGAATTGTTTGCAAGACCTTAGTACTGAACGCTTCTCCAGCTCTTGTCTAACCTTCATCTATAACCAACCCCTTCTGTTTCCTCCTTAAACATCCTTTCAGCTACACACACATTTCACAGGAAGAGAAAATGTTTATTGTTATTAGCAAAAAATAGTGATGCTTCCCCAAGGCCCGTGTTTTATCGATAACTCTTATCAAGTGTGGTTTTGCACCCTGAGGTGTGTCTAGCCTTTCAGCTTGGAGCCATGCCTTGCATACCTGGAAGGCAGTGGTGACTGTCTTTCCCATGTCTTTCATCAATCATTTAAGATGAGTTGCGTAAAGTCCAACTGACCCTTCTATAATAACTAGGGGCAAATAGCTTTGAATTGTCATTTTGATGAATTCTGGAGTATTGGGAGTGTTACGGGCTCAGGAGCCAGGCATCCAAGCCTTTCATCTGTCAGTGTCGTTATGAAATACCTTGAAAGAACAGGGGGAATGTGTCCCAGCGATTCGATAAATCTTATCTCCATGAGTGAGTGGGTTTTGCGTGGTTTCATAATCTACTGAACTCTAATAGCCTACATCCTTTGCTTCAAAAATAGCTGTTAGAACAAGGTGTTTGATGAGTTTGTGTATTGTTTTTCTGCAACCCCTTAGATATTTTTTTTTTAATGTCAATGAATGACTTTAAATGGTGAGTGCCATAGCAATTATTGACCTATCTGGTACACGCATGGTTTTAACAATTTATCGCGCTGACTAATCGTGTCAAAGCTGTTGGGTTTTTTTTTAACTGATTGGCTGCATCATCAGTTTCCTCCCTGTGTTTCTCTGTAGGATATAATACCAAAGGCAGGCAGCACGCTTTGCACAGCAGCATTGCAAGTAAAAAATCAAAAGTAGGTGAAATAATTTTTGTTATATGTGTCACCGGATAAAATGCCATTTTTAGCTTCCTGTATAACGCCTACCACGAGGCTGGGGCCTATACTGATAATCTAGTGCGTTCTAAGGACCTGTTGTGTTCCGTCGTTTTCAACATTCAGTTTTAGCACAAATTAAAAGTTGAGTTCATGGCTTCCCGTGCCGTAGTTTGAATGAAACACAACAACGATATTTGAAATTTAAAATAAGCTTTAGTGACAAGACAGACCGTGGAAGCCCAGTAGCCTTTTCCTACCCACTGTAATGGGATGTCGGAGTGCTTTGAAAACGAGTCCTGAGTAAATGACTGCTGATGGGGGCCATTTTTGAATCGCTGCAAGACAGACACTTAGCGCTGGTGAGTTCTGCCTCTCGTTTTGTGTGACCATTTCTTTGCTTTTCTGGGAGAAGGCAGGCAAGGAGAGGAAGAGTGGAAAGGAGCGTAGCTGCCTTGCTGCTAATGTGTGTTAGACTGTCATGCACACTCATTTCCCAGACACAGCATATTTCTAGCAAATGGGAATGGATAGTACTGCAAATGCCAAAAAACAAGTCCCTACATAGGATTTTCATGTGAAAAGACCCTGGCTTTTAGTAAAGTAGTTTATAGGGTATCAGATTAGGAAACAGCGCATTACTTGAATTATATTAGATGTATCTAACTCTTACTGGACTATTAACTGTTCTCCACAGTTCCCTGTTGGGTCATCATGACCACTTTTCAGGATTGAGGCCAGGAGAGCTACGTCCTTATGAGATATTGTGGCCCAATCATTGTCTTTTATGGCCACGGTACGTGTCCTTGTGCAGTGCATGGCAGAGGTTTCCAGTGCTGCCTTGTATCTGAGGAAAGATCCTGATTCTCTTGAGCATCTCCCCATAGCACCGGAATGAGTATCTTCTACCAAAGCTAAGGTTCCCCCATGCTTTCAAAGCCTGGATAAACTTCCTTCATATTTACCTGGACAGAACATCTGGGACAAAAATAGAATCTTTCCCGGGAGGGTAAAAAAGGTACAGCAGTGTCATTTGAGAGAAGATTAAAGCTGAGTTTAACATAGCTTCATCTTAAGCCAGTGTTAATGAATATAAACACAACTGTGCATAAAGCTTAGATTCGTGTGACTCTGTTTTCAAAAACGAGGCTGCCTGGTTTGATAGTGAATGAGAAGTTCATGGAGTAACTTAGATTTAAAGAACAAATTGACCTGTTATTTTGAATGCAGTGCAAAAAAGGGCTTGCCATGAGAGAAATATGAAGAGGCACCAGCAGCATTCTGACAGTGCTGATGAATGGCAGGTGGCCACAAGCCTGGCTGCTGCTTTTTGGTTGCTCCTAGTGATTCGCAGGCAGGTGGGTGAGAATGTTAGAGGCCTGACACACGGAGTGACAGATACCCTTAGTGCTTGTGTGCGCGATGCAACGGCGTGTCTTAAAATAGAGCCAGCTGCATGCATAATTAAGGAGAAATAATTGCAATGCACTTATGTAAATTATCTTGTGCTTCTTCCTCTCCTTCCTCCACCCCCAGTGTTTCCTTCAGGAAGGTCCCCTAGTCAAAGATTCACCTGATCAGTGAGAAACACTAAAATATTATGTTTGGAGCAGGAAAAAAATAGTTGTTGTCTTTAAGAGAAAAAGAACAACATAATATGAGAGAAGTATGTGGCTCCAAAGAATACAGACTCAGTGTTGGCAATCTGGCAGTTTGTTCTATGAACAAAAATTAATTTTAGAAACCTGCATGTGAATTTAGTGGTTCTGTCATTCTCGCTGTCTTGTAACTCAGATAAATATCTCATGTTTCTGCTAGCTGAAATTCTGCCTACGTAGGCCTTTTTCATTCAGCCCGTTAGAATCATTCTGGCAGTATATGACTGTGAATTTAACCTCGTTTCTATTTGTACTAATCATAAGTTATATTGTATTTTTACTTTCTTTGGGAGGAACACAAAACCTTTATTCCATATGTTGTGGTTTCATTTGTCTCCCAGATGACTCTTCTGGATGCATCTGGAGTATTGTTTTCAGTAAAATATTCTTTCACTCCCCTTTGCTCATATCCCCCTTCCTTTATCAACTGAATAAAACTCTGTATATAGCTCTAAAAAATTACCGCATCTCCTGATCCCTGGTGACTGCATGTGTCAGATGCAAAAACAGGAGTGAAGAAGCTGGTGTATTATCTCACCGCTTGGGATGCTTGTGAAATGTTCGCGCTGGCTGTTCACCCTTCTCGGCATACGGTTGATCACCTTAGCGCAGAAGATAATTTTCAAAAGCCCTGATGCACCTTAAGTTCCTAAATCCTGGACTCCTTTTGTGGAGCTGTAACACAGGGACCAGCTCCTGCCTCTGAGACCTCATTCTTGCTTTTATAGGGCTGGTGTTAGGAGCAAGGAGGAGTTGCATCACCCTGAGCTCACACAGTGACCGGCTCTGCTGGGACTGCCACAGAGTGTGCGAGCTGTGGTGGTGATGGTCTTGGGGAGAGGGCAGTTGCCCATGAGGCTTTTCACTCAGCCTAGTGTTACACATTGACTACACGACTTGGCAACTGTCAGATGTTGATTGTAAGCATCCCTGACCTAGTGTGGTGGGCTGGCCCTGGCTGGAGGCCAGGTTCCCACCAAAGCGGCTGAACGGGGAGAGAAAATACAGCAAAAGGCTCATGGGTTGAGGTAAGGGCAGGGAGAGATCACTCACCAATTACTGGCATGGGCAAAACAGGCTCAAACTTGGGGAAAAGATTCATTTATTACCAATCAAATCAGAGTAAAAGAGAACTAAAACCAAATCTTAAAACACATTATTCCCCCCTTTCCCAGGCTCAACTTCACTCCTGTTTTTCTCCACCTCCTCCCCCACAAGGCACAGGGAATGGGGTTTGGGGTCAGTGCATCACACATTGTCTCTGCCGCTTCTTCCCCCTCTCTCTCTTCCTTTGCTCCAGTGTGGGGTCCCTTCAAGGGAGACAGCCCTCCGTGAACTTCTCCAATGTAACTCCTTCCCATGGGCTGCAGTTTTTCACGAACTGCTCCAACATGGATCCCTCCCATGGGGTGTCATCCCTCAGGAGCAGCCTGCTCCAGTCTGGGTCCCCCAGGTAGTGCTGCAGCAAACCTGTGCCAGCCTGGGCTCCTCTCTGCGTGGGGCCACAGCTCCTGCCAGGAGCCTGCTCCAGCATGGGCTTCCCATGGGTTCACAGCCTCCCTCAGGTATCCCCCTGCTCTGGCGTGGGGCCCTCCCTGGGCTGAAGGTGCGTCTGTGCTCCCCCGTGATCCTTCATGGCTGCAGGGCACAGCCGGCCTCGCCATGGTCTGCACCACGGGCTGTTCGGGAATCTCTGCTCTGATGCCAGGAGCACCTCCTCCCCCTCCTTCACTGACCTGGGTGTCTGCAGAGCTGTTGCTCTCTCACCTCTTTCTCTCTGCTGCAAATTCCTCTCTCTTCATTTCTTTTCCCTTTCTTAAACACATTATCCCAGAGGCATTATGACTTGCTGATGGGCTTGGCCTTGGCTAGCGGCACGTCCATCTCGGAGCTCTATTGGAAGCTTCTAGCAGCTTCTCACAGAAGTCACCCCTGCAGCTCCTCCACTACCAAAACATTGCCATGCAGGCCCCATACGCATCGTCTGGATTTAAGCTTTTACCGTGCAGTTTGTTCCCTGTCTGTAAGGACTTTCTGGAAGGCAGAAGTGTGCGTGCCGTGCTGCTCCCCAACAAGAGAAACATGGCGACTGCACAGCCTCCCTGCAGAAACTCCTCTGCTTTCCCTTAGGATGCAATGCAACAGGGCAAGGAATGGGGAAGGCAGCAGAGCAGAAAAAAATAGCATAAAGCAGGAGATGCACATCTGCTCGTTCTGTGCTCCATTTTTATAATCAAAGCCCTGGAAAAAGTAAAACATCAAGTACTATATGAAGCATGACCATTGATTTCTGTTTAATAGTCTCTACCCTTTTCTCACTTAGGGACAGCTGAATTCAAAATATTTATGGTTGGCTGTACAGCAAATGCTGGAATAAGCCTTTCCTTGCTCCTCTTGTGTTGCAGTGTCCTAAAATGCAGAGCTTGTGAAACTTCAGATTGTATTTGAGAAAGATATAAGATGTGGTGCAATCATGTGAAACTCCGAGGTGGGAAGAGTTCCTCACATGCAGCAATTACCAAGTAAATCTATTCGGAAGTTCATCGACTTCACTTTAAAGTTGATTATCTCTCCTTGGAGCCGTTACTGTTGGTCTGTACATGCAACTGTTTTTGAGTAGTGGGTCCGGGGAAGAAAATTTTCCCTTCAAAGCTGGCATTATATTGAAATAATTGAGCCACTGTATGAGTGCAGTATATTGTGGGTATGGAGTAGTGACTCCTGAATGAATATAGAGCATGGAACCACTAATATCACATTTTAGTACATGATAAGGTGTAAAACATGTCATGTACTAAAGCTCATGGTGTAAAACTACTGAAAGAATTTCATTTAAATGCAGTATTTTGAACAGGCATCTTATAGCACTCTAATATTATAGGGGCTGAGATCACAGTGCCTATAGAAAACGTTGCCCAGGACTTTCCACTTATAATGTTCTTTGATTGCTTATAATTTTCAGCCTTTAAAGCTTAAGAAAAGAGGATTCTCCATGCTGATCATCTGCTGAAGACTCTTTTCGAGTAATGCTGCAGCTAGGACATCTTATCCTCTCTCAAAAATAAGCATATTAAGGTATTTTATTATGGGAGAAGTTGAATTCTAAAGAAATTGATAACCAACTCCCTGCACTTTTTTTGAGCTGGGGAAGATGGAGCTAACATTGAGATGGAAGGACCGATGGGCAGTGTCAGCAATTACCAAAGTCTCACTACTTACAAGAGTATAAATAAAACACTAGAAAAAGTTTTGCCAAGCAATCCTTTGGACTTCCAAAATGTTGGCAGCAATTTTAAATCAATGAATCGATTCAAAGGAATTGCTTGTTCAATAAGTAAAATCTGCAAAACTCCTATAAACTGTATGCCAGATTTCTCCACTACGTCGTGATAGTTAAATCTTCAAACATAGTTGATCTGTATCTGGTTTTGAAAAATGTAATTGAGATGGTGCCAATGAGCTTGACAGCATCGATTTGATCAAACCCTAACGTTTGCTTGGATTTGTGTGTGTTTAAGGTTAGAACAAAGTGAAATTGCAGAAACATCTCTGTTAAAGACATCTGCTGGTACTAATGAGATTAAAATCAATCCAATAGTCTGTTTTAGAAAAATAACTGGCTTTCATCTCATATAATTTTCTGAAGATCTCACTCTTGAACAGCAGAACACGAACGGTTTCTTCCGAAGGGAGTGATTTTTGTGGGGTGTATGCCTACCTGTCAGCGTGTCCCATGTGTAACTGTGACACAAAGTGCTTTCTTCCCCCCTCCGTTTTGTTAAGCAAGATCTGATGCCGCATTTTGCCAGAGAGTTTGAGAATATAAACAGCTTCTGTTGTGTCTAAGAGCAGGGGATCTGAGGGGTCACCACAGCCATGGATGTTGCTTCTTCCTGTTGTAGATAGCATTAATCTCTTCTGAGTATTCAGGAGCTTTTAGTCTTTTGTTCTTGTTTACCATTCTGGTGTATGACTTACACTGTAGCCTCCATTTTTATATAGATAATCTATTTAAACAGCCCTAATAACTGAAGCGTCTGAAAGTTTATGTCCTCACATGTCCAATTGACTGTTCGGGTACTGAATTTGTCTTTAAGAAAATTGGAGCCCTAAGCTAGATACTAGTAAATTAACCCAGTTTCTAATCTTCCTACATGCTTTTAAATAATATATTAGTCCAGGAATTATTTGGGCCTAAGTATTAGGCATTAATGTATAAATTCAGTGTATAATTCATTAATCAGATGAATAATTCCTGAAGTATCAACAGAGTATGAAGATCTTAGGGGATGTGTGTTTATATGCATATGGACATTATAATTTATAAAATTGTCATCCTAATATCCTATTGTGGCTTGTGTTTGATACACATACTGTGCAGAATGCAACTGAGCATTTGCCTCTGTTGCCTTCTTTTTTTTCCCCTGTTGAAGCACATACACTTGGCCTAAAAGAAGTTGAAGTCTCTGGAGATTGGGATAATCAGATGTATAAGATAAACTTTTACAGAGTTTCTTGACGTTAAGGCCAAGTCTGTGTCCCAGTAGGAGACACTTCCTTCAGGGTGCCCTTGTTTTCTTTAATTTCCTTTATTTATTTAGCCTGGCTTGCATAACTCTGGCCATGTTTTGATTTTTTTTTTTTAAATGAACTCTATGAAGTATTTTTATTTGTGAACAAGGGATACATCTTCCTCATTTGATATATATTTGGACATCCTGAAAGTTCTGTGACCTTCTGCATGAAGATGGATCATTCTGTGTGATCTCTTTTTCTCCTTTGTTAGTGAAATAACCTCTCCCCAGTGGTACCTTTACTTCTGGAAGAAGAACATCAAATGCAGCCCCTTGAACAGTAGACTGCCTTCTTTATTACTTAAATAACTTCTGCAGAGACCCCTCATTCTGCATGTGAAGGAGACCTAATCCTGCTGGTGGGTAGTTGCATTCTTCAGCCATATACAGAGGTCTGACTGATCTTGTGGCAACTCAGTGATCGTTTTTGAAGGTCAGGCTAAGAAAAAAATGCCTGATCAGGTCTTGTGCTGTTGTCTTAGGGAGAGGCCTGTGAGTCTGCAACTGCCCTGTGGTATGCTCTTAAGTAAGCCATCAATGGCCCTGTGTCCCATTGTCCCTGGTGGCCATGACACCGTAATTATTTCAATGGTTGTGAGATTTTTGTCAAGTCAAACAGAATTATTGAAAAACTTGACTCTCTATAGTACACAGTAAAAGGTAGTGAGGATTATATATGGCTAGCCAGGAGATGGCTGAGAAAATTCCCCTCGCTGGTGGAAAAGTCCACAGAGGTGCTCTCTGTAATGTTTCAACATGAATAAAAAATTGGCACCCCTAAGCGGCTAGACTGAAAACTGGCTTCTCCCACTCTGCTCTGTGGACCATGTGTCCTGCACAGTGAAATGTCAGAACCAGATTTCTGTGAAAATCAAAAACCATCAGTGACTTCCTACATCTACACTGTAGTCCTCTTCGAAGCTGGGATGAAGGAGGCATGAGAACTGGGTTCTATATGTGTTTATTAACAAGATGGCAAACGAAGTTGTGTCAGCAGAAGACGTAAGTGCAGCCCGGGCTACCTGTACGTGCAGAGATAAGCAACATATGCCATTGCTTGAATGTGTGCTCTTGCCTGAGCATTTCAGATTTTGCTTTTTGCAAGCTCCTCGGAATGCATTCTGTCCTTCCAGTCTCCTGTTTTAGGAAGCTTAACTGTCACGTGAGGAACTTCGGCATTTTCCGAGCAGCTAAGTTCCTTTTGATTTTCACTATTTGCATATGACTCAAAATTTAGATTAGGAGTTTACCAGAAAAAGGGATGTACTGAAGTTCTGTTTGATATATAGTGGGAATCGAACACATAATTTGCTTAAATGCTTTTACCATTTTACATCAAAAGCTACTTCTGAAAAGCAATACATAAAACCTGGGATTTGAGTAAGACGGGACTGAATGTACAAATATTAGGAGGTCGTTTTCTGTGCACAGAGTGACAAAGATTTTGGTAAAAGCAAATTATTAGGGCTCCCAGAAACCATGAAGGGAAAGAATTAAGGGTCAGGTCTGTCACAGAAACATGCTGGATAGTAAACTGTGCAGTATTTTTCATTCATATTCGCTGTTACCTGTTGAACTGATGTCAGGCCATGGATAACAAATGGGATTTGAATGTATCATAATCCGGTAGCCCAGTGACATTGTACATTTAAAACCAGCAGTGAGATCTTGCCTTCATCCTCCTTCCCATTCTGAGCATGAAATAACCTTCTGAGGGGTGGTTTCCTTAAACAAATCCAAGTGGTAACCCTTGAGAATAGTATGGCCTTGCAAAAAACAGTCTTAAATGGATTCATCCAGTCTGAAGTATTTAACATCAACAGATGTTACGAAATTTCACTGGAAGTGGCCTAGAGTGGGAATGGAACATTTCACCTTCCTCTCTCATTTCAGATGGTATAAAATACGGCTGAAATCCAGCTCTACCCTCGGGTTAAATTGGTACAATCCCTCGAGATCTGAATACTTACTGGGCTTGTAGTTTGTCCCCTAGATTTCCCTGGTTTTGAGCCAGTCTGGAATTAGCAGGGCTAAAGTACTGCAAGGAAAAGTTCCTGCCTTCGTTCGAGGACCTCAAAACACTTGAAAAATTAATGACTCCTCATTACAGTTCCATTAGGTAGGTAGATTGTAGACTAAGGCTGAGTGATTTCCCTCAGATTGCTTAGCGTGGCTTTGTAAAGCAGGCTTCCCTGTCCATGCTCTCAACTGTTGTCATCTGATCTCTTGGGGTCTCTGGCTCTGCCAGCATCGGCTGGGGGGTCGAGGGAGGAAGGAAGGAGGTTCCCCAGCGAGGTCCTACTGCACCTTCTGCTGAGAGATGGCTGTGGGGAAGTCAGGGTGAGTGTCTCTTGGAGCCGGCCTGCACTACCAAACCGAGTGCGGTTCAGACAACACTAGCGTTTTGGTGATTTAGCAAAAAATTCAAAAGGCACAGGATACCCTGAATGTTCAGAAGGAAACGTTGATGAAATTAGAACCACTATTTTTACATCTGATTTTTTTTTTTTTCATGGAATAGGGATTGTATCTTGTTATCTCTTCAGAAAAATGTTTTTTTTTCTCCCTTCGTGTACTCGTCTTGTCTGATTCTGAAATGCACTAACTAATTGCTCGGATCTCTTATGCTAATTCTCCTGAAAGTTCAAGGATGTTGTGCTTGGATATCTGCTAATTAATTAAAGGTTATGAGTTGGCTCTTAATCAAGGGTTTCTTCTGAAACCCAGAGCCGCAAATACTCTAAGTGTATAATGTTCATGCTTGAAATGGGTAGGTAATGAGACTATTAGCACATTAAAATGGATCTACGTCCGTGATGTAACAGATGAAGTCTAGTACAACTGTGTACACAATTGCTTATCTGGATAAATCACAGCTTTGTCACATGGGTGTGTCATAAATTAGACCCCAGAGCTGTATGCTGAAGACTCTGCCAGGTCTTTACGTGGGTGTCATCAGGAGCAGGGCAGGCACCAAGTGAGGGATGGGCTCCAAGAGCAGAGATAGCATGAGGTTGGGACAAATTAGGCCCTTCACATGTCCCACAGGAGCTCATGCAACAAAGAATGTTTTGTCCTCTGGCAGATCAAGGCCTGGATCCGCATACGTGAGGCAGCTTGGACATTAGAGCTGTATTTATTTTTATCATCTATGTATTTTGTTCCCCTCATTATTTTAGGTGCTGAGTTTAAATCACACCTTAGCTGAACCTCCTGTTCCCTGAGTCCCAATTGTTTTTTAATAAAAAACACTGTTATTTTCAGGTATTATATATTGCTGCCTCTTCTGAGGGCCATATTTTCCCGGTAGTCTAATACTTTTTTTTTTTCCCCTCTCTTCTCTGATTTTCTTTTTAAACATAGGAAATGCATGGGGAGAAATTTGCATAGGAACACAGAAGAGGATTGAGGGGGCAAATTGTTCCCTTTTCTCTCCCATGAGCTGCTTCCTCACCTTGAACATTAGGAATTCTTCAGGACCATCTCTTCGTTGTCCCAATTTCTCACTCCACTGTTCAGTTACTGAAGTCTGAGTGATTGGAAACTGGCTCAGAGGATCCTTTCCTATTTATGTGTCTATTTTTTTTTTTAGATGCATATTATTAATGGACTTTTCTCATATATATTAACTAGTATGTAAATTATTTAAATAAAAAAAGAGGGGGCATCTTATGTTGAGGAGAGGTTCAGCCCTGAGTGCTGTCACCACTGAAGCAATCCCACTTTCTCCTGTCCAGAAATGCCTAGCAGGTACAGCTTCAGAACATATAGCATAGGTTGCTGCATTAACCTGGCATTTTCCCCCCCGGAACCAAGATCAGCCTGTAGATCCATTTCTACAGGATATTTCAAAATAGTATTTCTAATCCAAAGGTAATTGGAGACTGGTTATAGAAACTCTGTGGTGTCTGGCAAGGCCTTATAGGAGTGGAATAAGCATTTGTTTATTCAGGTATCGGACAGCTACACAGATTTATTTGGCAATTAGGGATTAGTCAGTCATGATCACTATTTCCATCCCTACTTCATTATTCCTCAGAAACGTGAAGTACTTGTTCTCTCCCCCCTTGAGGAATACGAAAAATGTTAGGCCAACCTTTAAAATTGCTTGGTCAGTGGATCTCAATATCTCATATTTCATCCAGCTGCCAAGACTGTATAATTAGGATATTAGGACATGCTCTTGATTAGATAGATACATCTCATCGTAATTCAGGTTCTGCTTTCTAGAAATCTGAATGTGCTCTAGTACCTGATCTTCTTGTGTGCTCAAAGAGAATCCAATTTGTCCGTAACAAAGCCATAAAACCCCAGGTGTCAACCAACTACACGTCTAAATATATGGGTAAAACATGGTACATTGCCTTAAAAGTTAGTACTGGCTAAAACTGATCTCAGCTTTGAACTCTAGCTGTCTCACTTTTATTGGATAGGGAAACAGCTTAATCATGGCATCGCTGCCTTTATTTCATGAGAAAGTGTTACACTCTTGAAAATTTGGATAGATGGCATGCGAAGAAAAACCCTGAGTCTAACAGTGTTAAATCACAAATATCATTTAAGCGAAGACTAGATCTTCTCCACTCTTGCAATCCATACAGCTAAAACATGTTGTGTTCTGGGCTGTTGCAGCACCAGCCGTCGTGAGCAAAGCTGTAGTGCCGCCATGGAAGGGCCGTAGATGGAGCCTTGGCGTCAAGCACCCAAACTGGCAGGCACCCGTGCTGGTGTGCTGTCTGCGCTGCCCGGCCTCGCTCCAGCCAGGGGCTGGGTGCTGGGGCGTCGGGTCTGTCGGCTCCTAGCTGGTGGAGGCTACCCGTATACAAATGCTCTGCAACTTCACAGGGAAGAACAGCCCTTTATAATTACAGCTGCACTTTTGCCAACTCCTGCTATTTTACTGCAAGCCTTACAGCGTTTGCTATCTTAAAAACAAAATTCCACGCTTGGAATTGACAGGGAACTGTTGGGGTTGTGTGAAAAAACAGCCCCTTTTCATGTGGCAAAAAGGGAAAAAGTAAAGTAGACCAAAACCAGGCTCCGATATCTGGGTTTAAAATCATGCGCTTTCAAAAATGTGTGGACTCGAATGCCCGTGAGTGTTTGGAGCAGTGGGGTTGGCATGAGCTCGGGTACACCCTCCCTCTGTGGTGCATCTCAGCCAGGGATATCAACAGTACGTGAGTTTTCCCTGACCCAGGAGGTTTAGTGCACTGCAGGGGCTGGACTGCAGCGACGGGCAGCAGATTGACTTGCTTCAGCTGAGGCGGCCGCTGCTTCCAATTTGGAATCGTACCTGGTTTAGCCAGATCTTTTTAGAAGAATTTTCATTTCCATTTTTACGTAACGGAGTAGAAAACTTTCCCTGTTTCTTCACTCTTCCAACTTTTTTTCAGCCAGCTCCTGTCAAAGGGCAGGGAAGAAACAGGGGGAGGAGTTGACCGCTACTTATTTTCTTACGTATTTGAGGAAATAAATACTGTTTTGAAATTGCTGCACTCATGTACACACGGGTATACGTTGGTCACGTGCTGCCTGAAAATATTGCAGTATATCCTCTGTAACTTGCTAATATGTCATTAACAGGTTTCAGCATCTGCAATGAGCTGCGTACAGTTTTATATTGCAGTTGTTCTATTTTTGTGTCAGTTGTGCTAGCAGCTTAGAGCTCAGCTAATGTACCATTGACAAATGGCCCTCTTTGAAAGGAGGCTGTATATATTACACAAATTCATTTACATTGTATATATTCATTTAGAAATGAAACACAGAAGCAAAAAATCAGTGCTTTTCAAATCAAATATGACAAATTCACCAGCGGAAGATAATTGATTTTCTAGCTTCAAAAATGCGAAGAGATTTACCATTCTGGTGTATTTTGTTTTAAACTTAAAAAGACTAAAATATGTTCTAGAGCTGAATTTGTCGTATTTGATCTGGCAAACAGTTCTAGTGGGCTCTTCTCCCTTTTTCTTTCTCTCTGGTTTTCAAGATGAGTTTGAATTTACAAGGCTGTATGTTGAACACCTTAATTGAAATGCCTCAACTTCGATATCCTTTGGGCAGTTCTAATGAGACAGGAAGGAAGGAAGGAGCTGAATGGGCAATTATCTTCCACCCCAGAAATGTTAACTCTTTTATATGTTATTATTAATTTGTATGGATACGTTTTAAAATTTTCTGGGCTCAGATCCACAAAGGTTCTTGGGTGCCTACACTCCACATAAATCCCACTGGGGCAATTCAGTCAAAGGCTGAGAACACTGAAACTGCTGTCTGGTACGTTGGAGACCATCTGTGCAGCACCATGGCACATCCCCCCGAGCTATTTGAGGCAGCTCTGGACGTGGTCGTTCAGCCCAAGTGGGTGCAGCATGGGAGAGATGCTTGCAGAGGTCTTGGCCACAGGAGGTTTGTGTGCGTGAGCTGTGGTCATGGCACTTCATGGGGCTGTGAGGAGCTGAGGGTGTCAGAGTACCAGTCCCTGCTAACAAGATTTCCCAGTCCCTTTTGCATTGATTGGGAATTTTATCTGATAACACTCTAAGTGTTTGAGTCTGAACCAATAAAATAAATATTGTTAATTCTTTCCCTGAGGGTGTTGCCTGAAGACAATGTAAGATCCTGACTGCCCTGGTGTTCAGCACTGGGTAAAAGGAATAGTTCAGTCATCCTTGCCATGGAGAAATCGCAGTCTAAATTACAGCTCACTGTTCTGCTTTGGCTTCGTTGATGAAGAAACCACCATAGATTTGGAACTATTTACAAATTCTGGATATATTAACTTAGTTGTTGCCGTTGGAAATGCATCAGGTGTTAGATTTACAAACATGGCCAGTGGTTTTCCTCTGCATATTTAACCAGCTGGTTAGAGCGGTCACCCAGGGTGCAGAAATGCCAGGTTTCATTTCTTCGTCTGCCTGAAGGAGTTTGGACTCGCCACTTCAACATCATGGGAGAGCCGCTACGCTATCAAGCAATGCTGCATGCAGTGGGGGGCAGAACTCAGAACCCCTGTCGGATGCTGCTTCCTTTTGGGCAGAGCTCTTGAATATTCGTTTCAGCGGGAGCTGGAGCTCTGGTGTCTCACCTGACAAGTGAGAGGTGTCTCCAGAAGGTCACCGCATCATCTTCTCTCCCTTGGATGGGCCACAAAGATTCAAGCCTTTTGTACAAGAGACAACTGCAGCAGGAGAGGTGGAAGGCGACCCACCTTGTAAGGCCTTGGAATTTACTGGATATAGAGCACTTTCCTGTGAGGGGGTCTCGGATGAACTTCAGACTTGGATATAGACCTAGAGCAAGGGATATTGGATGCAAAAACATTGCACCCTCTTTCCCACAGTGACCTCCGGTCCCTGTGATGCACATGCTCTCCTGGTTCTGCGGCAGAACTGAGAATTCAGATACTCACATAAGATTAATCTGACCAGAGAAGAGATGTGCAAGTTGGGACATGGAGAGACACGGGGAAGGAGGAGGTGGTAAATCTTTCTGCAAGGAGCAGTTCGGTGAGTTTTGTGTTGTGGGTTGGGTTTTTTTTAAGAACAAACAGCTGATGTGATAATAGAACAAGTGTATTTAGACTGATTTTTAGCTGTCTGTGATATTAAATGAGGCAATACTATGCCTAGAAACAAGGGGAAAACACTGCTGGATATTGTAGGTGTTGGTTTTCTATAGCTCTTTTGTTAGACTGAGTGAATGCTGCATGGAGTCTTGTCAAGCCTTTCATTCTTTCTCCCCTTCTGTGAAGCCTGGTAAAAAAAACACTCTTTCAGAAAAGAATCACTTTTGAGAATCCCTGAAAGTAAACAAGTTAAAAAACAATGGTAATCAATCATCTTGGCTGGTTGGTATAGGAAGTGCATCACTGGATCAGACAACCCCTGCTAACGCACGCTGGGCTGTGTACTGCTGGGAGGTGTCTGGCTGGGATAAAATGAGTGAGCAGAGGCCGTGCTTAGCTGGAAGTGGGCAAACCTCTGGCTGTTCTTGACGTTGTGGTCCTGCTCTGAGCAGGCAGCGCAGTGCTGGCCCCTCAGCTGCAGACACGCTGCTGGGTGGGATTCGCAGGCGGTGTCTTAGTGTGTATTTGTAACAAGCACCACTTTGCTAGGAGATTTGCAAACAGGTGCTTTCCAAAACGTTACCAAAGGATGCAAATGCTGTTATTCTAAAGAATAAAACTCTCTTAAGGTCACTTAAAAAAAAGCTAACTAAAGCCGCCTTGTGATCATCTCATAAGGCTGCAGCGTGGGATTGAAGTCCTCTGGTGCTGTTAAAGTGCCATTTTGAGCGTTGCTGCTCAGCCCAGGGGTGCCTGCGGGGTGTTTGCTAGTGCATATGCAGCTCATCAGAGGCCCCCGCTCAGGCATGTGGGCAGCTGTGAGAGGGATGGTCAGACCAAGTGCAAAGCATGAATTTTTCAGCTTGGCTGTGTCTGAGTTCTAAATCTTTAATGGACAACACTTAGTAAGATGTTTAACTTCACAGTTAATGAGGAAACGTCAGATAAAGAGATGATGGAATTGAAGGTAAAGAAAGAATTTCTTAGTTACCATCCAGACTGGCATTAGGATCTAGCTTTACAATGTGGATAAAGCGTGCTGCAAAGTGTTATGGAACAATGAGAAGGTGGGATCGGGCAGTCCCTCGTGCACGTAACCCCAGCCTAGGACTAAGCTTGACTTTACTTTGGCCAAACTGCAGCTGACTGCGAGAGCCAGATGTGAGCTGGGATCTGAGGCTTGACCTTTGCATGCTGTGTAAATGGAGCATTTCTGTAGTAGAGGAGCAGAAAAACAATACGCTGATGAAAACTGCATGGGATAAAGGTCTGCTGCTTCTGTCTGAATTGTGGTCCAGGACTTAAGTGGGTATGTGAGGAATACAGACATTGGCGTGAAACCTCCAAAGGGTACAAGCGTACCACTTTTCTGTAGAGCTGTTTATCCCATATTCTCTTGTTTCAGCGCTCTGTGCCGCTGAAACAGTCCCATTCCAGCTGTGTATCTGAGCAAGCTGGTCCTCAGATCATCTCTTAACATCAGTGTCGCTTCACACTAAGCACAACCCTTTTCTGCCTTTTTTTCTCTCTCTTTTTTTTCCCCCTCCCCTTTTTACTCTGTGATAATTTGCCATGAACCAATTCTTGCTGCTTAGCCAAGGTAAAAGGAAGTGGAGTTCTTCTCCAGATCCTCCTCTGAAGCTTGCTGCTTATGGCACTTCCATCTCATTAAGCATTATGTGGAAAGTGCTCTTCGGATCAGTGGCATACTTTTTTCAGGTATCTTAATCTTTGTCTCGTGATATACAGCTTGAACACTTTACTCATAGGGACAAAATTGTTTTGAAGAGAGAATTTATTGAAATAAAAGCATGTTCTTTCGCTTATTGATGCATCTGAGCCTAGAAGCAATGTCTAAACACATGCCCAGAGAGGGAGAGCAGTGGAATGCAACTGGCACTAATTGACGCAAAAATTACTGTTCTGATTAATCATAAGATGGCTCAGAGACCATCGTTTGACTGGAGTAGGGTTTTCTCCTGAGATGTGGAACCTATTTTTTCTTGTTCTGTGCACACTCAGAACTTGTTGTTGCTGCTTAAAGCACAGAAAGGGGTTGCATAAACATTTTAATATTGCATGAGGCTCTGTAAGCCTGAATGATCTTATGAATGCTAAAGCCATGACATACAAGCACAAATGAAAGCAAGCAGCAAAGATTGTGTAGCCTTATCATCTGGATGAACTGATAGATAAGCCAGCACACTTTGGTGGCTTGTCATGTTTTGTTTTCCCTCCTGAGAGAATTCAGTCACAAGCTTCAAAAATACTCTGCCTCCCATTATTAGTAAATTCAGCATTCCCTAAACATTTTACCTCAGCTAGCAGACCAGTTACACATCTTTAGATAGAGCTGTGTACTATGACTTAAAGAGGAGATTGTGTGTAAATGGGGTCTTTGGTTTGGGTAAATCTCATTGCACTTTCTGATCTTACTAACTATGCAAGTGACACTGAAAACTTCTTCAGTTGTTCTTGCTGATACAAGATCCGGGGCTGTAGCAAAAGAACTGAGCATTTGAGGCATGCAAATTCAGGGGTGTGATAAGGTAAAGACCGAATGGTAACCAGCTAGGACAACAATCTGCAAAGCACTTGGTGACTCGTATCATTTGCAGCCTTGTAACAACGTCCTCCGCATAGTCAGCTGTACGGCAGATGTGGGACTGAGGCTGAAGGTTGATGGTGCAGCTCTCTAATAGTCATTGGGTTTGTGCAGTAACTGAGTGTGATCATCCTTGCTGGCTTCCACAGGTAGGTGACACCATTCGAACATTGAGTGATTATACCCGGTCAGACCAGGAACCTATGATGTCTCCCAGTGGTCACAGCTTTTAAAAAAATGTGTACGAACAGAGTGTGTATAAAGTGGTGCATTTCTTGGTATTTATTATATCCCAATTTCCGGCAATTTGCAGCAGAGGAGCTTCCTGAGATGGAGGTTCCATCAGCATCAACTTGTTTAATAGCTTTTAATGGACCTTTCTTCCAACAGTTTGCCTCATTGCTTTTGGAACCCTTTGTATTTCCGTGACATTTTGTGGACCCGAGTGTCACAATTTAATAATGGTATCATTTGAGAAACAATGGTGTTTTAAAAGTCAGCAGATGACTTTACTGTGAACTTCCAGGTTTTGATTTATGAAAAATCTTTTCCCCGTAGGTCATCATTTCATATTCCCTTCTTATAAACCACTTCAGTCATCTCTCTTCCAGGCTGATGAGTTCCAGCCTGTTTAAGTTCTCCGGGTCTGCCATTTGGCTGATCATCTTTGTTGCCTGAGACTTTCCTAGCTCTCATGGCTGTGCTGAGAATGAGGGGAAGAGGCAGGCATCTCAGAGGGGAAGATGGGACCAGAAGTGTAACATAATGACATTTCCTGCTTTTTCTTGATTCCTTTTTGAATAGTTTCTGAAGCTGCCTTTTTGACTTCTGTTGAGTCTTGAGGTGATGTTTTCAGGGAACTATGAACAGGAAGTCCAAAAACTCTTCAGAGAACCACTGGCTAACCTGGTTATTGTTGAATAAATATACTAAGGCTGTTGATCACAATCTAATGACATTTTTCAGGAAGGAGTGCCAACTCTTAAGCTGTCCTACTCCCCCTAATAAAACCTAGTGTTCGATGTTCTTTGTTGAAGAGGTTAATGGATACCTTCTGCTTCTTGTCAGCATTTCTCCTTGTTCGTCAGCCTGTTCTTAACTGCAGCTGCGATGGGGATGCAAGTAGGGACTGTGGTTGAAATTTTATTTCCTGCAATGATAACTGCCTGAGCAAGCAGGAGTTGGTAGTGGGAGGATGGAAGGTACTGAAGAGAAATATGGATAATTACGAAGGATTAGTGTGCTTCAGTTAGCTCAAAGATTTACCTTTTTCAACTTGCTTTTCAGCAGAAATGAAGTGGGCCTCGTGTAGATCCCCCAGTTATCCACCAATTATCAAGACCATATTAAATAGGATGACCTGTACCCAGAGTAGCAGGGTGTCATGGTTTAACCCATCAGTAGCCAAGCACCACATGGCCGCTCGCTCACCCTCCCTTCTTTGGTGGGGTGGGGGAGAGAATTGGAAGAGTAAGTGGAAGAAAGCTCATGGGTTGAGATAGGAACCTTCAGCTTTCCCAGCCTCATAGGTTGGGCGCGGTCTCAAGTGTTTTCTCTGCCCAGGTGGAATATAAGGCACTGCTCTTGTTTAGAAAATCAATTACCTTAACAAATATAGACAGTAGATCCGTCGGCTTTTGCTAAACCCATGGCACCTTTCAACCCTTTTCCCATTCACCCCCATCTTCTACACTTCAGAATGTGTTCAGCCTTGAGTTCCACCAGGGTCAGGTCAAGAGGTCTGTGTGTTGGATCGCCCACCTCTTTACTAAATACAAATGCCGTAACTCTGCTCATGGGGTACCACCGCTGGCTTGGTAGAAAATCTTTGCTGCCGACTTGCCATTAACATGTGCCTTATGGCAGAGAACAGGCGGTAATGGATACCGAGGAGACTCTCTGCAGAGAGATTGCTGGACAGAAGCAAAATTCTGCATTTCTTTTCCAGTCCAAGACCAACACAGCCTATAGCATCTAACAGCATCGCTTAGAGGTATTGGGAAATTGTTTTCTGTTTCGTTGGTTTTCTTTTTTTTTTTTTGGTAAGAAATCTCAGTGCAGAAAAGCAATTCACTTTCATTAGCGAAATAGTACTGAAAATTTTTACTCCATGAAAGCCTTGTTTTTTCAGAGGAAAAAATAGAACTCTTTCATTTTTCTGTCTAGAAGCTTGTGATTAATGGCAGTGTAGACTTAGTAAGGGATGATGGAAAGACTGGACCACAATTCTACACCTTGGCACTTTACTTCTGATTTTCATTTTTAAGGGTTTGTGTTTTTTCTTTGTTCTGCTTAATTTCCATCGTATCCACAAAGCGGGCAGTAGCAGTAGTCTTGGATTTTGAGGGCAGCTAGATTACACTGAAGAAAGAAGGCAAAGTAGGAGAGAGAAATGATGATTTAAGATGGTATGAGGGCTCTGCACTCTGTCACAAAGTCTGCAGTTCACAGGCTGATTTGTGGACCAGTTTGCCAAAGCACTTTGAAATCCTTTAATGAAAAGTAGTAAGTATTAAAGAAACATAAGCCTTCAATTGAAGTTTGATGACTCTTCTCACTGAAGGGGATGTGCATTTCCTCTACCTAGCTCTTGAAGATGCAAATAGAATAGTGGGAAGATGCATGGACTCGGGGTTGGAGAGGGGCAGGAGCATATCCGTGGCTGTTTCTGAGCTATTTGTTACCATTTTGTGGCCTTACTCCTGCAGCATTGGCCCTGAGCTCTTGCACGTTATGTGTAATGATGCCTTCAAATCCTGGGTGTGGAAGCTCTCTAGGACCTCAGGATGTGTAAAAAAGTTTTCGGTGTAGCATCCACGCGCACATGCTGCATATAATATGCTGGGTTTTATTCCATCTGTTGCTGTTTGGTGGAAATTCATTGAGTGTTCACTCCCTGAGGAGGAAATCCTATATTCCTTCTTTATGGTGGGAGTGAGCGAGGTTCAGTATCTGGGCCACCAGCAGCAATTCTGAGGTTGGAAGTGTCAGAGGCTGTTTCGACTGTTTCCCCGGGCATGGCGCTCTTAAGTCAGTGCCAGCCTAGCTCACTCAGCACCCCAGTTTTGTTCCTTGTTGACAGAAGGCAGAATAAGGTGGCAAGTAGGTAATTGTTTCTGTGACCCCTGGCTGAAGCAGAATATAATTTGGGATAGCTTGACTGTTTACGCAGTATTCCCTTTTTAAGATCTGAAGCTGCCAAACTCGTATGTTATTCTGATTTAGTACATGATATTGGACATTTCTCCATCTTTCAACGTGTGACTTCACCTAGTGTAACTGTATGAAGGTATTACACTTGTCTGCCTCCTTAGGGATATTCTATAGCAAAACTGATTAAAGTGTATAAAACATTTGATGTTTTCAGAGAGTATATGTGAATTTCAATGAACAAAAGCAATTTCCATGTATTTTTCTTTGGTTTTTTTTAGGGTCCATCTCTCCATAGATGTTACTTCTGTCCCTAAAGACAAAACATAGCTCTTCTGCTTTTGCTTTACAAAATCTACCTGGGAAGTTTCTGCATTTTGAGCAGGCAGAGGGTAACAACTGACATGTTATTCTTTTGCTTTCACGAGGAGGACATGGATTGCTAGGGCAATAGGAGAAAGAAAATGTTTCAGTTAAGGCTCAGATGATGTTTTTATTCACTTGTGTGCGTGTGCCTAAATACCAAGGCAAATAGGCACACCAGGGTCTTGTTTCTTTAAGAGCATAACCAGAGAGCTACCTTCTAAATGATGACATTTATGTATTTTAATATAATGCATTGTGTTCAGAGGAATGTCCAATACAGTAATTTGGTACTCTATATCAGTTCTCAGCTGGTGACTAATCCATCAAATTTGTTCAGCACTACAAGTCAGAACAAGATTTTTTTTCTCACTGCCAATGTGGCTAGCTCGCACTGCTCTTAGAAAAATCAAGTTGTGGGTTTTTTCCATCCCATATATCATCATCACTGCCCGCGGTAAAGAGTTTAGAACCTGGGTTTGACTGACTGGCTATTTTTCTTACGAGTTGCATGAGGCAAAGCAGCGCACAGCTTTCTCATCCAAACCTATTCAGAGTTTGAAGGTACCCAGTGATACGAATTTACTGAGCAGATAAGAAAACTTGGAAGGCAAAAATGGGGCAGATAAGGACGGCTGCAAAATCCCATGGATTCTTTCAGAATTGGTTTGAGAGTTTTTGGTGGTTTGCTTTGTTGTCTTTTTCTGGCATTGGTGCAGTGCATTTTTGACAAGCCTCAGCAGTTTTAGAAAAGCATTCAGAAGTTTTTGATGCTCATCTGAACCAATTCCATCTAATCAGGACAAGAGCTGAATGTTACTATTCACAGGAAGCAATTGTATTCATAGAATTTCATCTTTTCTGATGTCCTCAATTTGTCCTCTGACAGAAGCAACTCTTATTAATCTGTCCTTTCATTGTTATTGATTGACCATTTATTATGCCAATGCATCCAGCTTACATTTACACATAAGCTGCTCAGTGAATCTAGTTAACGGTCAGAATTTGAAACTCCCCTAGATCTAATGAAAGCACTGTCATGTTCCCATCACCTGCCGTATTCCAGGTTTCAGGGGGAATGACACAGACTTCCACTGCAGATGCCTGTGATCTCAAATGTTAGACTTCCTTCAGTTGTCAGAGCATTCCCCTCACGTTGCTGATTTGGGAAGTCCCTGATTCAGTAGATCGAGCAGCGTAGTCGCAAGAAGAGACCGCAGCAAGGCCGTGGGTCTGCTGTCAAATTGGCTGCGTTGTGGTGCTCTTCGGGACTACAAAAGACAGCGTTCAGCTAGCTTACCCGTGGCAGTGGGGAGCTCAGAGCTGGGTGGCGCACCTTGCCCTTCAGGTGGGCTTTGCAGCCTGGGGTGGTTGGATGCCGAGTCCTGCTTTCAAGCCAGCACAGCATAGCTCTGCCTTAGCCTGCAACCGTCGCGCTAACCGCAGGTTCCGCACGCTCTGACTGGGAGGTGGTTAACGAATGCTGAAGTACTGAAATATTTACCCAAAGCTCATTGAGGTTGTTCATTAATGCCAGGCTGGGCTAAAATTGTCAAGGAGTTGGCTTCTTCCTTTCCACTTGTAGCCAGGCCAGATATGTAAGAACAGTCCTCACAGAGTTACTTGTACACTGTGTGTGTACATTGCAAAAGGCAACGAATAACCAGGCATTTCTTCAGCTCATTATTTTTGTTTCGGATGAGCAGCAGGAGGAAGCTTGGAGCTCAGCAGTGCTTCACTCGGAAGAGAGCGAAGGACCTGGAGGTCCTCTTTTTCTTCCCGAGAAGTGTGATGTGTGCTCCCAGGGCAGCAGAATAGCCACTGCGTAACTAACACCCGCGGCAGCTGTCTCACCTCGGATCGCCAGGCTTTAAGTAAATGCGCTGCCAACATAATGGGTATTTACACAACATAACGTGGCTTACCAGGTCACTGAGAGTGCATCCCTGCTCTGTAAACAGCGCTGCAGTTCTCCCTGCACATCGCATCTCGCTGACCTTTGTCGGGACTTCTCCCCTCTTTGCCGAGCTGTTGGCCGTCTCTGCCTTCGCTTGAGTCAGGCGCAGCTGGTTTGCTTCTCTCTGCGTGGCTCAGCACCAGTGCTGGAGGTGCCTGCCTGGCCCTGCAGAAGCTCATTTCTACCCCTTTCCCTCATGTGAGTAAGTGCAGGCTGCTTGGATGCCGTGCAGAAGTTGTAATTTGAAGGTGGTTGCGCTGGTTCTGCTACCAGCGAGCTGGGGAGCTCCCTGATGACTGTGTTGCCTGGTGTAGATAATACAAGCTATCAAGTCCCCCTGTTACTGATGACATATGATTGGAAAGCGCCAAGGGTTTGACCATGGGTTGGGGAGGAGGAAACAGCAGTCTGAGAATCGAACAGATGTAGGTTTGAAATTGGTGCAGAGCAGTGACTGGGGAACCCATTTCTACAAGCACAGTTTTATTGGGTTAGAAATCACAATTTATGTGGCTTTAGCAAGTGCGTCTGAGGCTTTCAGAAAACCAATATTATTGTTTTCAAATGAACATTTTCCCTCTGGTTGTATATTCACTGCACTGTTTCAGTGTGAAGGTAAAGCTGTTGGATTTCACAGTGGGGTTATCATTTTCCTGTTGAAACTCCAGTTTCTTGAGCACCGCATCTTAATATCAAATCTAGCTTTGTCTCTGGGTGGTTCCATAACATTTCCTTTTAAATAATTCCTTAGCTGTTCCGGGGTGGGCTGGCAGGACACGGTGGTATGCAGGTGATATGAGCCCTCACTGCAAAACCTGACAGCATAAAGGCACAGCTCATACCCCGACGCATTACCTGTGTGTGGCTGACAGAGGACTTCTTCTTTGGGAGTTTGTCCTTACCAGGTTGCCTGCTGAAAGGTTACCTGCAGGGCCTGATGGCAGCTCTTGCAAGGGTGAGAAATTATCACATTGCCCGCTGATCTCAGACAGCTACTTGCAAAGTACAGCACTAATCAGCAAGGGAGAAGTTGACTGAACTGCACTTCTTAATTGAAAATCAGACATGCAAGATATTCTGTCCTGTAGACCCAGGAATAACTCTCCATGTTTTTGTGGACCAGCTTTATGAGCTGGGGTTGGTCCTGCAAGGAAGTGCTAAATGAGTCCTGAAGGTGACTTACTAATGCCACTCTGGGGAGACTGTGCGTTTGTGGGAGGCAGGACACGACGCGCCGCTCCATAAAGTCTGGAGGTAAGGCAGGAGACTGGGGAGAACCCGACGCTGAGGACATTGTTCGGGCCAAACCTTGCTCTATTCTCATTTTAGTGTCCTTTTTAAATGAAACCAAATTTTGCGAGAGATGGAGAGAGGACAGTGTGGAGGAAAGGGGGCAGGAGAGAGAGTTAGAGTCATTACATGGAGCAGATTTGGAAAGCCATGAGACTGCATCATATTTGGGCACTTCTAGGATGTGACAGTGGCTGGAAATAGACTTACTGTGGCATCATCTGTTGAGCTTTATTATCCTTATTTGCTGATGACATTCCTATTAGTCCTTGAAACATGCTGGGCATTTCTCCATTTCCTTTCTTTCAGTTGGCTCCACAGCACACTTTGTCTAAACTCTAATATTATAGCCAGAGCCAGAAGATGTGCAGTTACTATTCTGCTTGAAAATACATTTTGAATAATGCTGCATATATTTTACAGATTTTATATCCATTCTGTAATATTCTAACTGCCTCCTTCACTGATATACAGCCTCTAGATTTGGTCCTGTAGTAATGGGAAAAAATACTATATTACTTTCTGGCTCTTCTCTCCTCATTCTCCAATTCTCTCTTTCCTTGAAATATGATCTATTTTGTTCTTTCTATTTCTGTTCCAAACATATATTATGCATCCTGATCCCCATATGCACTTCCTGGTACTGCTTACTACTCCACTCGGGATTATTTGGCTTTACTGAAGCTAGCTAGCTTAGTCCTCTTTCTGTCCCCCTCCTCTCCCCTGCTTTCTCCCTCTTACCCCCCTTTTTCTCTCTCCCCTTTTCCCTCTCCCTTCCTTCTTTCTTTGCCTTTATTCATCTGCCTTTCTTTGCCTGCCTATTTTATTTGCATCGTTGATGGAATGCTCTCAAGATAAAAATAATATATTTATGAAAAAAGCGGTCGTGCAGACTTGCTAAACAGCATTGCAAATTATCAGTTGTACAAGTGTGTTGAAAATCGAGTTTCCTTTTTTCAGAGGAAAAAAAAGAAGGTACCTTAAAGCATTGGGCTATGTAAGTATGATTACTTTTAACCATCTATTTTGTTTATTACTTTGTCATTTACTTCCCCAGAGAAATAAGACAAGGGAGTTTTTCTTTTTTTTCCTTGTCATTCCTGGTTTGTGCACTGGTACCTTGGTTAGATGCTGAGTTTACACAGACTGCAGAGAAAATTAGGTTGCTGTGTTCCTTTTCATTGGAAGGAGTGATAGGTATGATGCTAAAAAGGTGACATTTCAATGTCTCTTCTTTGTGTCACTGGAAAAGAAGGAATTTTTTTAACAAATATTTGATGGCTCCGGTTTCCATTTCCAAGTGAGATTTGGAAGAATCAGTGCTAGAGACCATTTCTACAGGGGGTGTGTGTGTGTGTGTGGATCTAGCGTTCCTTCACCCTGAGGACTGGAATGGGCAGGACATTTCATAATTTTTTTAAAAAATTATTATTATTTTATTTAATTTGTTAGGAAGTGGGAGGCAAGAAAAACAACACCCAGCCCCTTTGCCTGGTAAGAAACAAGGGCTGGCCTTGTTAGCACAGTGCTGATCATCTAAAAGGAGCTCAGCTGGTCAACCTGTGCCTGGAGGTTGGCCCTCAAGAGGGATCCACTCACCATGCAAGTACCTCTCTTCTTTCTTTTCTGCATGGCTGCCCTTGGAGGTGGTACTCTTCAGATACTGGTTCTGCAGGCGCTGACTTTTGTGTAGGTGTAAGCGAACAGCTCTTTTCACCAGTCGGCATTTTGTACAGTCCCACCAACTTTGTATCTAACCGCTCAAAATCAGCAGGGAGCCTCGGAGATTTGGTTCTCCTGCAACACCTCAGCCTGCATCTCCCATGTCCCTTTTCCAGAAAGTCGTTTCCACCCTTTTTAAGGCTTGATTCTTCCCCTCAGTGCGACTGCAGAACCTGCAGACATCTCTTGTGAGGGATCCAAGTGCCTGCAGATAGACATCTTGCACCTCGGACAAGCGCTGCCTGCCTGCAAGAGGTCTTTGATATGCTTTTTAAGAGCAATATCCATTTCCTTCAAAAAGGCTGATCTGTCCCATTTGTGATGTATTTTCACTTCCGTGAAACTTGCTGAAGCAATAATCAGCCTTTTTAAAATTCTACTCTCTGCTCACTTCTAAACCACTTGAATATTTTCCTCTATCCAGGATCTGAGTAGCTTGCTCCTGTGCTTGCTTTCATTTTTTAAAGTAACTGAGAGGTTTGCATGAACAATGAGCTCATGGAAACGATGAGCAAACAGAACTATTTAGCCAAAATTTCTGTCTTTCTATGAACTGACAATATTACAGATTGTTTGCTGGGCTGACTTGTAATTCAGAGAAATACATAACTTCTCTGGCTTTATTACCACATTTTGTGTGGGTGAGCCGGTCCTACTCCCTTGCATTTTACAGGTGTTGCTGTTATCCTCGTGTCAACTAACATTTAGTTCTGCTGCCACAGTTTTTTAGCTCCCTCCTTGAGTGTGTTTGATGGCCTGGCTGTCCTACACAGGGGCTGGAATACGAATTGCAGCTTTCTAGTTCAGAACTTTGGAATAACCCTGTCTGGACCGTTTTGTTCCCGTTTGAGAAGTACTCGTATACATCTCTGACCTGCTGTAACAGATAAGAGGAGAATATAGGCCCATTCTGGTGGTTGTGCTCCAAGAGATTTTCTTTAATAGCCAACTTGAGATGGCCAAGACTACGTCAGGCTGACAGGATGTCATCCCATGAATTCTAAGGAGAATGCATTACTCTGACAAAGGTTTTCCATTTAGTCTCTTTCCTGCTACTGATCTGAGCCTTCTTATCAACTGGACCTCACTTTTTCCTTCCACACGCAATGGTGACAATGACTTGCTGCTTATCTCATGTTGAGATTTACTAATTCATAGTGCTGTAGGAGCTAAATAGGAAAATAGAATTTACAGAGGAGGAAAGGCTTGTACTGCTATTTCTTGCATGCTTCTTTTAGTTCCATAGATCACAGAATGGTTTGGGTTGGAAGGGACCTTACAGACCATCTAGTTCCACCCCCCCTGCCATGGGCAGGGACACCTTCCACTAGACCAGGTTGCTCAAAGCCTCATCCAGCCTGGCCTTGAGCACTTCCAGGGATAGGGCATCCACAGCTTCTCTGGGCAACCTGTTCCAGTGCCTCACCAACCTCTCTGGGAAGAACTTCTTCCTGATATCCAATCTAAATCTCCCCGCTTTCAATTTAAACCCTTTACCCCTTGTCCTGTCACTACAGGCCCTTGTAAAAAGTCCCTCTCCAGCTTTTTTGCAGGCCTCTTCAGGTACAGGAAGGTGCTGTAGGTTTATATAAAGATATTTATTTCCAGAGAGATCAGTCTTGCTTTATTAATCTGAAGCAGAAATTAAGATGTAATTTGTCAAGCCTATCAAGCAAACTGCATCATGCAAGTGAGGCGTTACTCGGTGGCGTGCCATGGGCCTGATCCTGCGCTCAGTGTGTGCCTGCACCGCCCAGTGCACACCGAAGCGCACAGCACGAGGGGCTTTAACCTTGAGCAGTGGCTGGTGCGGCTCTTCCCTGACTGTGATCAGCTGACACAGCTGCTCAAAAAGGTGGTGAGCAGTTGTGGGTTATGACTCCAGATCCAGGCGGCTCCTCGAGGAAACATTTTATTAGCGTTTGGATTCTGCCTCATCTTTCAAGCTGTTCCTACAGAGCTTCCTCTGAATTGCAGTGTCTGATGGATTATGAGGGCTGCGATCCAATATCCTGACTTTATTTGCAGTTTGATAGCAGCATGATAACCTCCTCCTAGTAGCTGCATGGGGAGGATGGAAATAAAGCAATCCAAAATGCTGAATAAATATGAACAGGAGAATCCAAAATCAGGAAGTGCATACGGGAAGATTAAGGAAGATGGATGGCTCAGGCGTTCACTCTGAGTGGCTGCTGTGGCAGAAGGCCACCACAGCTCAGTCATACGTGGAGTCATCCCCACTGCTTTCAGCAGACTGTGTGTAGCTGCTACTCCACAGGTACCAGATAACTGCCTTCTTGATTGCCACAGTAAAACCCTAGTATGAGTAAATTGGCCAGGGCTGTGAGTCCTATTGAATGTGAGTCAGTAGAGTAGTTCCATGGGCCTGGGTTGGGTGGGACTGTTGTTTCAGATAAGTCACTTCTCTAGAATATCAGCCAAAATCACAGCCTGTTCCTTCTTTGTCGGTAAGAGAATCATTTTTCCTTCTACAATGCCTTGCCGTATTACTATTAACTGTAGCTAGTCTTACTCCTTTCTTTTGGTACATCCTGACCAAACTCTGGAAAAAATGAACAGAACATGTCTACAGAGACAGAAAATAAAGATTTATTGCATAGTCCTTTGCATAGTGTTGTATCAGTGCACAAGCAAAAGTATAACTCATAATACTTCATTCTAATGGCAAAGAAAAAGAAGATTCTGTATAGTTAAAATGAAAATGGGGAGTGGAGACAAAATCCAGTTCATCCTTATTGTAATTGCAAGGCTATGATCTTGTTTGCTTAGATGCTGTGGTGATAGACTCAAAATTGGCTCTTGGTAAATACAACATACTTTTTGCATAATATTGGTTTAGCTGTTCCAGGAATTTTTCATCTCCGAGTGAAATTGCCTGCTAAAGCAATGTTGAAATTGGCCTTGGTTGTGTGGCTTTTTTTGAAGCTTTGCCTGATCATTTCCTAATAGATCACGGTAAATTTGTTTCGTGATCCTATTAAGAAAGAACTGAGGAGACTGAGCGTTCATCATTATAAAAATTGCCAGTTTGTCTGAAGGTTCATTCACAAGTGCAAATCGGCCTTGTTAATCTTCTGTTTCCCTTACCCCCGCCGGTACCATTGCTCAAATTCTGTGCTAAGTGCAGCTATGCAATTTGGCGAGTGTAGAAAACGAAAGCCCTGAATCAATCAGGTGTCATTAAAAAGTCACTTCTGATCTTCTGACAGCCCTGCTAGGGGCGAAGGCTTCGCCCTGCTGTGTCTCTACTGGCAAGGACAGTTTGACTTTGCCGTCCTCCTGGCCCTCACCATAGCTGTGTCAGTGCGCTCATTTGAGGGACTTAACTGGAAGACAAAGCAGCAAAATGGGCAGGGCCTAAAAGGGTATCTGCACTTAACACACGGCGCTTTTCTTTGGGTATGATCCAGTTGAGGCTGCAGCGCTGCCCATGTTTGCATCAGTGCAAGGTGGGGAAGGGAAACGGGGAGGATGGGGAAAACACAAAGGGAAGAATGAGGGGTCCTTGGGAAAGAAAGGGAAGAGGAAAAGGACAGGTTGTTGCTGGACTAAATGCAGCGTGGGAATACCTACTAGCCTACTGCTGGGGAGGTGGGATCCTGTGAAGAAATCAGTAACCTGGCCTAAGGTAGGCCATTGCTGGAGCACGTGTGCTCTGCTTCTCTCTGCACAGAATAGCTGTGCAGCCAAGAAACGCCATCTCAGCTACTGAAACGGTTGGCAGGAAGGAGGGGGGGAGTGACACACAGTGTTGATAAACAGTTTAATCAAAATGAAGATTGAAAGAAAAAATTACAAACGATGATCCATTGTGTCCTGCTGTTGAGATTCACACGATGTCGAAACCAAGGACCCTCTCTTCTCCCCACCGTCATCTGAGACACTCCCCTAGCAGACCCATGTTCAGGTCTCTGCTAGATTCAGAACAGCAGTTTTGTGTCCCAGACACCCTTCCTGCCAGGCTGCAGGGCGTATTTCAACATTCTCTGCCTCCCTCCCTCCCAAAGCAGTTGAATTTAACCTGGAATAATTGTATATTGATTGAGATGCAGAGAAATGTTAAAGCTGCCCCAGGAGCTGTGTTGCGACATGCCCCTGGGCCTTCCCAGCTCTGCTCTGAGCCAGGCGGAGTGGGGACTGCATCCGTCTTCACACTGTGTCTGAGAGCCCTCACCAGCGGGCTGTAAATCACCCAGAGAGTGTACATGCAGGGGCACTCTTTCTCATTGTGTAGCCATTATTTGACCCCAAACAGATTTTTTCTCCCTTTGCCCATCTATCTTTCTTTCCGTACCAGACTATGAAAATACAGATTGAACGGATTCAAATGACATTGCCTTAAATCGACTCGGTATGTTTTAGTCATAGATTCAGTGAGGTCGCAAAGTTACTGTATTGACCCAGCGCAGTTTGACCTGCTCGAGGCATTTTATTTTGTCCAGTATGATATGTATGACAAAGCCCTCCATAAAGCAGTATAGGCCATGTTAAGTAAATTCAGCACTTTGAGGTAAGTTATTGTACAAAGGGAATGTTGCTACACAGGATTCCCCAGAAACTTCTTGTTACCTAACATGGTTGTATCAGAGATCTGGAAAAACTGTAAAATTGCAAAATTTACAAATGAGACCAGCAGCAAGGTAAGGTAAACAGCAAGCTTAACGCTCCTGATGCATGCTCTAGATTCAAGCAGTAGCAAGGTGAGCGATGTTAAGCCATGTGCCTCGTACCATGGGCAGACTTATGTCTGCTAAAGAAACGGGGCCACATCTCATCATCCCATGTACGATGAGGCTGCATTATTTTGTAAATCCGTGGCACTGGAAATGCGATTTCACCTTTGGGGTCCTGTCCTTCAGAGCGTTTTTGGTTTTTACTGTTGGTGAGTGCTCAGCACAGCTAAGCCGCAGGGCATTTGTAAGGACCGCCGCGTGGGTTGAGTCGTCTGAGTTTTCAGTCCTTGACTTTGAACGCTGTGTTTGACTTTTCACTCTGGCGAGGTCGCTGTGATGAGCCAAATGCGAGCAGGACGTATTGCTGACACTGCTGCTGTGAACAGTAGGAGTTGAGCAAAACATAATGTGCATATTTATTTTGCTCATTTAACATGCAACAAATAATTTAAATAAATTAAAATGCTAACACCTTAATGGCAAATCAATGAATCACTTAATGACAATAGATTCTTCTGTACCTTTTGTGTCTGCATTAATGCTGCATTAGATCAAATGACTTTTATTATGATGGATATGAACCGAACTCATTTAGCAACAGGACAACCAGCAATTTCTTTCCGTGAGAGTCTAGGTGTTTCTGTCAGGGACCTTGATTCAAGGAAACTTGACAGTTCAAGGTAGTGCTAAGTTTCCATACGTCAAGTTTCTGTGGAAAGTACCTTTTAGAAGGAGAACTGAGGTTGGGTATGTGCCCAGTGTATAGGAGGCTACGCAAACCCAGCGAAAATGAATTGCCGAAGTCCCACACAAATTGTTGTTGATTTCTGAGTATTTTTGTTAGCTGGAAAAAAGTCATGGGTGAGTTCTGGGTTGTTTTCCCCTCTCCCACCTCCATTATCACTAAGTTAACTATTCAATAATTACAAAATTACCAACTTCAGAATAAAAAACCAACTCTGGGCAGCTGATTTTACTTGCAAATTGGTCCTCTTCAAAGGAAGACAAATTGGTTTATGTGCAAAACTGGCCTGATCTTAGAGTTAACTGGAGATATTTAATCCTTATTTTAAGGCTCTGGGTCAGCCTTACAGGATTGATAACCCACCCTAAGGAAGGCAAGGCCACCACAACTTTTATTGTTTTCCATAATCCTGAACAGAATTCCCAGGAAATTCCCCCATCAGAAAAGACAGTTTAGCTTAGCTAGATGTTCCCAATCCACCCGATTTTTCTGTTAGGAAGATTATGCTATTGTCATGATCTTTTGTTCATAACGTGCCACATCGCCATTTGCATGAGACTGTTCATCCAAGAAGCTTGAACCAGGGACAACAGGACCGAGGAGCCAGGCCTTTGTGTTAGCCATAGATCTCATTCTGGCGTGGAGGAGTTCTTCACGTTCCTCTGACCAGCTTCTAGAGAGGCGTAATCACGTGCACTAGGCCCTGTCGGCTGCATCCGAAACTGCTGTTCAGGGCCTATCTATGTGGATGGGTTTAGACATCCTGGAGCATGCTCTGCCTGTATTTGGGGTGGTCTTAGTGCAGCAGTATGACCAATCTGGAGTGTCCCATGGAGAAGGCATCCTCAGAAAGAGTCGTCTTTTGCCTCCTGTACGTCTGGGTAAGAGCACAGATGTGCATGCTTATCGTGGAGTGGCTAATGCACTGTAAATCCGCATGCTAGGCGATCTCACCATAGTACATCTGTCTAGCCAGACCCTTACATTTATTAAGTGAATTTCAGGTAAGAGCTATTGTAGCATGTATAAGGATATTTGACCGCGTTAAAAAATCCTCCATGAAATTCAGAGCGTAACCTAAATTTACAGCGGGGGGACTTTGAGGTAACTTTTTACTCGCATCTGAATCCTTACAGAGAGGTGAATTTCTGCTGAGAGATAGGCCGATATTTACAGAACTTGCTTTTCATTTGTCCCTGGCCCATTGCAAGCCATTTAAAAGACATCTTTTTCTGCATTTCTCAGTGCAGGAGCGAGCCCTGCGGCTTCATGCATTATTGAAGAGAGTGGCCTCCACTGATACAGTATAGCAGGGATACAAACGGTCGGCAGGCACAAGGTTTTTATATGCACACAGGCGGGTCAAAAATGAAGTTCCAGAGGGGTAGGAGAGTGAAAGGACTGAAAGCAAATGCAAAACATAAATAAAAACTTGTGCTTATGCAAAAATGAACACATCATTTTTACTGGGGAGGCAGCAGTTGAAAATACTGGGCTTTAGAAAGCCAGGTGACCTCTAAGCCCTTTTTTGTGATAATCTCAGCTGGCCAAGCACTCTGTCTCTCTCAATTTCTGCTCCAGAAGCTATTTTGCCGTGTGTATAGATATTGAATATTCTTTGAAGCAGAACCTCAGTAACCCATTTGCTGGTTGAATGCTCTCACCTGAAGGTCATACCTAGTCATCCGTTCCCATCACCTGACCTGGGTCATAATGAAGAAGAGCCTGCAAAGTTATTTAACAGCCAAAGGAAATGCTTTAGCATGAGAGAATTGAAGTGCTTGGTCCCTTTAGGTGATCAGGAAAAGATCAAGTGCTCACTTTTGGAGACTTGATGTCCTGTTTTTCTCCTTCTGGCAGTAGCTACGGATGTTGATTGAACAGAGCAAGGTAGGAGAAGGACCTGTATGTGCAAAGTGACAAATCCCAACTCGGAGCACGACTTTCTGTCAAGGGGAGAGGAGGTAATGGAGTGTTGAAACAAAGCGTAACAGCAAGTCCTCCCCTGCCAATGCCTTCAAGTGAAGCCTGGATGCCTGGAAGATCTGTTTAAACAGAAGGGATGGGGCTTAATAAAGGGGCAGCTGGGTGAAACGTAAGGACAGTTGTTATGAAAGAGCTCAGGTTAGATCTAAAGCTATGTCAGTGAATGCACAGCAAGGCTCGCTTTAAGATGATAACAGGAATTATTTCGTGTCAGGCAAGCCTGTGCATTTCAGTCTTGGGAAGCCTTCTGTTGTCCTGAGCAGGACAGCCTGAAGATTTTCAAAATTTTATTTTTAGTTTTCCAATTAAGACAAACAAACAAACCTACCCAAAACCAGGAGAACTGACTCTGGTCTACCTCAGCCAAGTTCTTTCCCTGTCAAAAGGTCCTTCAGATGTTCCCCCCAATGAGATTCCCCCATCTTGTGCATCAGCTTTGGCACCTGTACAGCCACATCCTTCCCTGCCCACTCTTTTGCGTGCATACAGCGTTCCCTGGATTTGTGGTAACACAGGGGTCATTGCAAATTCTCCTCTTACGGCCGTCTGTTTGGCTTCGCATGTCTTAATGCTAATTGGGCCCGGAAAAATACCATCTACATGCATGCTGTTGTATACCTATAAAATATTCATACTAAGATCGGCAAGTCAGTGTAGCTGGGACCTAAGTTAAGCCAGTCATATCATTTTAAGACTCTGGTAAATATGCCAGTGGCTTTTGTTACCTGCTTTGTTTTTTCAAGTGTTAGTTCGACATACATATGAGATGAGTAAGCCAGACTTTTTGTTTAAGAGATGCTAAATTATTTCCATAAATCTTATACTGTTGGCTGTTTAAATTATTATGAGCCAAGGTCCCTGGCACTAAAGGCTACACTACAATGGAATGTGTTCGTATTTTCTGCGTTTACGAATTTAAATTATGGCAGGGTACTTACTTTCTCTTCTATCTCATGCTTTTTCTCCTTAGAGCATTCCACTGTGGATATTCACAGATGGGCTAATAATAATCGCAAGGGGTTGCCTATTTGTCACCCTGTCACGGGTTGCCAGAGATTCTTTATTTGTGCTATTAAAAACACACAAATAAAAACCACCTTTTAGCTGTTCGATGGCCCTCCTTCAAGGCCTATTTAGTTGCCAGAGGGGAATTAAAAAAACAAGTTTTTAAACCTTAAAAAGAATAAAGAATGAGAAAGAAACTTTCCTACTTAATTGTACCTGATCTAGGTCTGCTTCCTCCAGTGCTGCCAACACACACCGCTTACCCGATGTGTTTCCTCTCTATCCAAGGTAGGATATTAGGGGAGTTTGGATCATAACCAAGCAATGAGGAACAAGTAACACAATGTGCTGCCAGACAATAGCTTTATCCACATCACCTCTGTGTTACAGAATCTTCCCATTTTGAGCTTTATCCAAGCAAATTTTTTTCCTACTTTTGCCAACCATGTGGCTTTGCTTCTCTTTCTTACATTTCCAGCTGTTTATCTCCCACCTTCACCATTGAAACAACCACTTGCAGGCCGTAATGTAGCAGCTGTTTCCCAGTATAAGTGAACAGTGTACCCAGCCACTGCAATGCAAGGAGTAGTGATGCCTGTGAAATACGGGTAGAACTTGACCATGTAGCCCCAGGCAATTCTCCTGCACAAGACTTACCTGGCAGCCCGCGCTTCACATCCTAGTTTTGTCAAAAATGCCCTGAGAGTTTTTCATTGATTAGAAGTCACAAAAACTTTGCTCTCATACCTCTGGTGCTGAGATGTGTAGCACCACGCTCATACCCGTATGCTAAGCCAACCTATTAGCTTAGCAAGGGTCTTCAGAAGTGCCTGTGCAGCAGAATCCATTCCCCTCCCTGCCAACACACGTCTTCTGGGGCTTTGTTCAGAGCGCAGGGAAAGCTTTTGGGGCAGGGAATGTATTTCTCTTTGTGTGCAGAGAGCACGTATTAAAACAGAGCTGATCTTGGCTGGAGATGATAGGTCAGGCCACGACAGAAATAGGAAATGCTCATAGTGGCAACCAATGTTCTTCGCCTCTGCGGCGGCTGGACTTTATATAAGCTTCAAAGTTTTTCCACAGTGCCGTCTTCTAGGATCCTGATAAATTATGTATGCTTGCCGGAGTTGGCTATCCAATACTCTGCCTTCTGGTGCTCTCTCTTACAAAATTACTTCCTCTGGGAGCTTCTAGTAATGGAAGAAATGGTCAAGATGAAGTGGGAGCTGACTAATTGGTAGACGTAGGCTACCTAAGCATTAAGTAATGTAATCCTGCTTTATACTGTTTTGCTCAGATCTCGTTTTTGTTATCTAAACTTGCTGCTATGTCTCCAGCTGGAAAACAGAGCTTAGCTTAATGAAGATGCACTTTTCCCACATTTTACAATTGATCACTCATTATAATAAATATATGCAGCACATTTTCAGAGTTCCGTCCCTGTTGCGGTCTGCTGGTCGCACTCACACTAATTTGGCCATTTTGCTTTGGGGTTGCTGTGCACAAGGGATAATGCCATTAATATTTCCCTGGAGTAGTTGATGTGCTCTTTCATAATTTGCATGTCCCTTATTGGCATTGGATGACTTCAGGCCCAGGACAGGTGGTACTTCAGCTTCTGCAAAAGGCATGATCTTATTTTCTCTGAACAGTGTAGAATTTTGGTAAAGATAGTGCCACCAAGGGGGCTGAGTTCTTTGGAGTTGAGAACCCACAGAATTTATAAAATTTGATCACCAGTTAGGGATATCAACCCTGACAAGTAAAAGAAGTCAAAAGACAGGTCAGCCCTCTCCATCTTACACATGAAAGAACAAGCAGGTAAATGTGGAGCTTAGTCTTGTAGACTCAATCCTAAACTGTTTCATGCTGCTGAAAAGCACCACAGCTCATGAGTAGCTGTACCTGGGCTGCCCCAGGGGACACTCAGGAGGCTGTGGCTTGTGCTGAAATGTTAGACCCATAGGTAGACCAGACAGACCTAAAAAATGAGGTGGCCGGTCCTTTGAGGATCAAAAACCTGTCATTTCTTTTATAGACATTAGTCACAGTTGTTCGGTTGCACATGATTAATAAGTTCAGCAGTAATAAACAAACTGATGATGAGTCCTGTGGTGGTTGTCTTTGGTACATATTTGCTTTTGACGTTCAGAATAATCTTAAAATGTTTTAAATGTCAGGAGAGGAGGTGCCATGAAACGCCAAGACAGTTCATCTCTAGCTTAACTGTTTTATTAATTTCAAATGCTTTCATCCTATTATAATAATAATTTTCTTTACTTCATCCTGCTTTTCTGTCCCTCAGGAACCACCTTGGCTTAGCAATGATTATTTTTATATACTTGAAATTTCAGGTCTTGGCATGAGCTGCCCTTTGTGGGCACAGTAGCGTGTGTGTGCACGTGTATGTGTGTGCACGTGTGAGCTGCTCAAGCTCATGGAGACACTCAGATGTGAATAACTCAAAGTTAGTCTGGTAGAGAAGTTTGCAGCAGTTCGTACAAGCTAATACAGAGCTACTTGTAAGGCTTCCCTAAACCTCAGCTGAGCTGAGGAATCACCAAAGAGTTACTAATCCCAGTACAGGATTTACCACCCAGCTAAAGATCAGTATAGTGTAGTGACATGTAGTGATAGGACAAGGGGTAATGGCTTTAAATTGAAAGTGGGCAGATTTAGATTAGACATCTGGAAGAAATTCATCACGGTGAGCATGGTGGGGCACTGGAACAGGTTTCCTGGAGAAGCTGTGGATGCCCTATCCCTGGAAGTGTTCAAGGCCAGGCTGGATGAGGCTTTGAGCAACCTGGTCTAGTGGAAGGTGTCCCTGCCCATGGCAGGGGGGTTGGAACTAGATGGTCTGTAAGGGCCCTTCCCACCCAAACCCTTCTGTGGTTCTATGATAGTGTGCTTTGCTGTTTCTCGGCTTGCTGTTCCTTGCTGTTCTCCTCCAGCTTTTCCTGTACATTTTGTTGGTTGTCTTTTCAAGAAACCTGGGTTTTATTCTTCCTTGCTGCTCTCCATCTCCTAAGATACAATCTGTATTTTCCCCTACAAGAGGCCTGGACAAAGGCCACGTTGGGTTTTCTATTTCTGTGGAGCCTTGTTTATGGCAGTCTGTGCTGTAAAGATGTGTAGTCTGTACTGAAGAAATGTGTGTGCTAGGGATATGACTAGTTTCTATGGTGTGAGCAAGGCTTAGCACAGTTGAGGTTTACTTTTTTAGCAATAAACCAATATTGCTGTAGTTTTAATATTGTATAGTCTGTGATATTAGAAGTTATATCCCTCTTTAAGTCTTAAGTTCAAAGGTTTGAGCGCAGGAGATTTTTTTGTTGCTGAAAAGAAACTCCTCACTGTTCTAGCTTTAATGGTAAATAGCACTTTTCGCTTTGAATCGGCACTGGGGAAGGGTGATGTATTAAGGCCATCACAGTGTTGCAGTTGTAAAGGACCAGGCAGCAAACAACGGGAGAATCTCAGGCACCAGCAATATTCCAGCACCTACAATATTCGTCCAGCCATGTGTGTGTCTTCCCAGGGTGAAAGTGGTGGTGCTGTGCTGTGGACTTTCCTTGCTGGCCCAGGAAGAGTGTTGGAAGAGAGCTTCTTGTGGGCTGAATGGGGAATGTGGGGGTCACAGGGGTTTTTTGGGATATTTGGTGGAGGCACAGTCCCATTACTGTGTGTGAGTCTGATGGTATCGCCGAGAAGCAGATGATGTTGTGTTCAACCCTTGTGTATTTTTCGTTGTGGCTCTCATTGTGTGCTCAGAGGTATTTCCAAGGGAGAGTAGCTTCTTGGCGTATCGTTCCTTTTTGGGTACGCTTCAGTGGGATTGAGACAGAATTTCTCAACTTATTCTGCAGCAGTGTGTTTATGGCATAAGTAGTGAAGAAATGCCCGTGAGACACTATTATACTTACCTTCCGGATGATGGATTGGATATTCCAGCCACAAGGCCCATTGAAGGGAGATCAGAAGATAATTGACTGTCAAGCTTCTGAGCAATGTTAAGGTCAATTGCTGCAGAGGTCAGTTTATTTGAACAATGGGCCTGTTTACAAAGGGTTACAGAATGCTAATAATAATTTTTGCTTTAATGGAATTTCTCAATATTGTCAAGGGAGAATTAACTTTTAAATGTTAAGCTCAAGTATCTTTTTGAAATCTGAAGGATCTGGGACAAAGAACCCAGCTTCCTTTTTTTTTTATGTCAATGAATGTGAAAGATCTGGAAAATGCCAAAAGTCAGTGTTGATTGCATGCTAAAAATAATTGGGTTTTGCCTCTGATCAGTCAGCTGCCTTGCTGGTGTGTGCGTGACTATTAAGTGCATATATGGATGTTTATGTTTATTTCAAATTTCTCAAGTTTGAGAAAATAACTTGGTGGGAGTACATAGAAACATGACTGAGGGGAGTAGCATGACTGGGTTAAGACTGAGGGGAAAAGAAAATAATCTTATATCACTAGTAAGCAGAAGTTAAACTACCCAAACTCCTGAGGCATCTGTCCTGACGAATCTGACGCTCAGGAAACTGCTGCTCAGGCTCTGGAACAGACTGGAACAGCTATGTTCAGAATAAAACCTTTTTTTTTTTTATAATGAGGCTCACAGTAACTTAAAAAAGAAAAAAGGGAAAAAAAGGAAGAGAGAATTCCTCAATCGATCGGTTCATTTTATGCCCGATTCATGTACATGTAACAAACAGGAAAACCCTAAGACCATGGAGAGAGAATCAAACTGTTGGCTGTTGCATATATTAGATGATGTACGTACCACCTTTACGTTTTCAAATCAAGCTTGGTGTCCATGAGGTTTCTGGTAAAAATCAGCAAGAATCCTAGGCCAATCCATTTGTTGTGTTCTCAGGGAGTGTGCTTCCTACCAACTGAAGTCCCCAGAAAAAGCTCACAGTCCCGGTTCCAGCAAAATGTTGGAAAGCACTGATTTTGGCATCTACTCTCGCTGAGCCTCCCTACTTCTCTTGATAGTGTGAACGTTTGAAAGGGGGAGGAAACTACTCGCCACACACACACTCGTCCTTGTTTTCAATACCTCTTTTTTTCATGTGTAGGTAGAATGACATAGTGAAGCAGCATTGGTGGGTGTTCCCGCGTCTCTCAGCTCTCCTGTTCTGCAACAGTTCTTTCTTCTTCATCAGTCATTAGTACATGTTGTCGGAGGGCTCGGTTGACCTAGCATGGTTTTCGGGGGGAGCTGCCACCAGGATGCTCACTGGTGCATGTACGCACCGTTAGCTCAATTCTAGGGATGCCAATTGCTTTTGCTCCTGTGGCAATAGGTTTGAGTAGTCTGGTTTTGGGCCAGGGGGAAGCGTTGAGCCTCTGTGCTACCATATCTGCTGTAGCCAAAACTGGACATATATGCAAGGAAGATAGATGCTGAAGGAGTCTGAGAAAGATTGGCAGGCTTAGAAAAATTCCAAACCAGGTCTTGTTCCTGTGGTGGGCAGGGCTGGAAGTCCAACAGAGGTTTGAGCAGCTTTCAGAGGAGTAGCTGTGGGACTGTGCCTGCTGGTAGGAAGTGCACAGTTCCTTCAAGCAGGCCCGTGGGATATTCTGCAGGCGGATGAGAGCGTGTGTGCTGGTGCTCTTAACGTGCTGATGCTGACCTGGCCACAGGAAAGACACACTCACATGGAGCCGGGGTGCCCTGCTGAGAGGGGGAACATATTCACCTGCTTTGGCACTGGTAGATAAGGCTCTGCATCATTGTGGATGCCCCATCCGTGGCTGTCTTCAATGCCAGGCTGGATGAGGCTTTGAGTAACCTGGTCTAGTGGAAGGTGTCCCTGCCCATGGCAGGGGGGTTGGAACTGGATGGTCTGTAAGGTCCCTTCCAACCCAAACCCTGCTGTGATTCCATGATTCTATGATTCTTTGATTACTTTCTCACCTTGGAGTGTGCCAGGCAAGGTGGTCTTTCAGAGCAAGTTCACACCTGCCTGCAAAACACCAGATCCTTGAATGGGTCTTGCAAGTTTAAGAGAAGTATGAAGACCTCCCAGGCTCCTAGCTATTTTCCACTGTCAAAGTGGTTCAAAGAGGTGGTAAAACACATTAGAATTCCTATCTTCCTATAAATCACTATGTTGTGGGGAATTAGGAGACTGAATTAGTTCCCCAATACCCCTCAGCAAAGGGAATAATCCATATACCTTTGATTTTTACATAAGTCTTCATTCCTTTCCTGTCTTACCCACTTGAAGTGGAGCATTCTGGAGCAGCATTTCAGTTTTATTGCTTTTCCTTCTTTATGATATTTGTGCAAGCTAAACCAAGTTTAGGAAGCCTGGAGAAAAGAAAGCTCCAGGAAAACCTTATAGGAGCATTTCAGTACCTGAAGGGGCCTGCAAAAAAGCTGGAGAGCGACTTTTTACAAGGGCCTGTAGTGATAGGACAAGGGGCAACGGGTTTAAATTGAAAGTGGGAAGGTTTAGATTAGATATCGGGAAGAAATTCTTCACGGAGAGGGTGGTGAGGCACTGGAACAGGTTGCCCAGAGAAGCTGTGGATGCCCCATCCCTGGAAGTGCTCAAGGCCAGGCTGGATGAGGCTTTGAGCAACCTGGTCTAGTGGAAGGTGTCCCTGTCCATGGCAGGGGGGGGGGGAACTAGATGATCCTTAAGGTCCCTTCCAACCCAAACCATTCCATGATATTCTATGAATCTAAGGTGAACAGTGCCTTCATGTAATTGTGTTGCTTTCTGGTTCTCATGTGATAACATACCCCTGAAATGTTTGTGCTGCATGTTCCTTAAAGGAAAGCTTACTGCTTGGTTCCCAGTCCAAACAAGTGAGATCCTAAGAAGCCTGGAGATTTCCAGAAGAGCTTAGCTGCATAAATGTAGGAGCAAACATTAAAGTGCTACCCTTATGCCACCTTTGTATGAGGTATCCTGTATAACTGGTTCTGGAAATCTGGAGAGCAGCTGGCTGTGACCCTTTCTGTATGTGTGCCACCTGAATAATGGCAGTGAGGAGGGGTATGTGCCAGTGGATGTAAAGCATACAAGGACTAACTCCATGTTAGTCACAAGCTGAAACAAAAATACTGTGCTGTGCATGCTTCTGGGCTGCCCCAAGGGGATCTCTTGTGGGATGTACATAGCTAACCCTGTTTCGATTCCTCTGGAAATCCAAACCTCAGCTGGAAGAAAAAGCATGGCTCATGTACGAGCCCAGATCTGTGCAAGATTCCTGGCTGATCTTGAACCAGGGTACATTGGGAGCCCACACAAGGTCTGTGTTTTCACGTGCAGCGAGAGGTGGTCTGGAGAAGGGGGAGGCAGAAACAGTGAGAAAATGCTGCAGTGCACACAGTGCTGTGAGTTAGCAGCAGTATCAACAAACGGTGCACTGCTTCATCTGCTCCAGTTCACCCATCGCTACTTACTGACCTTTTGGCTTCTGCCTGCTAATGGGGTTATAAAATACGTCTTATCTGATGATAGTAAATACCTGATTGTTCTCTGTATGCTCCGATGTTTTCAAATTTTGGGGTGTATTCTAGGTTTCTAAATTGACACATTTTAGACATATGCTATTAATTAGTGTAAGAAAAACGTAAAGTTTTCATTTTTGTAAGCTTAAAGGAGGGCACAAAATATATGCCAAAAGTGGAACAAGGCTTAGATGGTTCCATGGTTGTAGAAAAACACCACAGGCAGAAACAGAAGTGAAAGACAGAACTTGGAATATGGCAAGCCCAGGAGTTTTGTTCCCAAGTCCTTAAGAATGTTTGTGTAGGAAGGGATGTGTTTATCTTGCCTGTGTTCTGGGTACACGTTAGAAGATACAGTGAGTTTCTTGTGCATTTGTGGTGGTTTGGGGTTTTGGTTTGGTTTTTTTTTAACGTGGTTATTAACAGTTGTTTTACTATGTCTTTTGCTTTGGTAAACTTATTACTCCCGCCCTTAGAGTAATGGGTATCTTGTGTACAGGGGTGAGGAAATGATTGCAGCAGTGCCTTCTGAGTTGCAAGGCAGTAAAATATGATACTCATTGATGGTGGTGTACAAATATGTGAGTCAGTTCATCACATTGCCCAACACTAATGCGTTTGCATGACTACAAATTCCATTATTTTATGCAACTGAAAGGACAGAGGTCTTTGCCAGGTAAGGGAGAAACCCCAGAGCACTCTTCCTGAGTACCCGATGTCAGTCTGGAAAGGGATGGTGTATCTTGTTATAAACATTCAACAATCAAAGGCAAAAATAACAAACTGGAAATGGCTTAAGCTCTGCTGCAGGACATAGGCAGATTGCCACTGAAAGGTAGAGGAATAATTGTCTGCCAAGCAGACTTCATCTCTGAAACAAGCATAGCTTCGAAAAATAAGGGTACAAAGCTCAGACTGTTACTCTTCTCGCTGAAGAATAAGAAGTCATGTATGCTTCAGGAGGTTGTTCTAGAGTTAGTGTTAGTGGAGATTAGCTTTCACAATTATTACCATAAATTACTTTGTCAGACAGTCAAGTGTGGCCTGGAAGTCTTTATGGTAGTATTCATGTTAAAACATCACTAAAATCAGAGGGCACAGATTTGTGCCTCAGAGTCCTAGTGCCGGATACCCACCTGTGTTCAGTGGTTAGGGAAAAGGCTTTCCTCAAAGTGTTCTGCTCCAGAGGCCGGTCAGACCCTGGCCACAACTGAGGGTGATGTCTACCAACAGTGGTTGTGGAGGAGGCAGCTCTTTTGCCTACCTGGAAGATCTCTGGTAGATTAATAGAGTAAAGGCAGCTGGATCTGAGCAGGATTGGTGAGCAAGCCATGAGGAGTCAGGAGGGCTGGAGCACAGTAAGGGACTCTGGAAGGGCAGATTGAGGGATCTTTGGGCAGATGGCTGTAAGCAAAAGCTGATGCCTCCCAACATGGGTGGAAATGTGTGGCTTTTCCTGTGCAACTAAAGATCTGAGTTCCCCAGCCTGACTTTCCAAGCCCTGCTGAGCACGAGGTGGGACTGCAGAATGTGCATGCAGGTACCATATTTTGCATGTCCTCCAAATGACTCAGGAGATGAGGCAGCATATAAGGGTACTTTAGAATTGAGAGGGATTCATATAAACAAGAATGGGAACCATGTACTTTTTCCCTATTTCTTAACTGGAACACAGTCGCAACCCCGGAGGGCTGGAGTTGTCAAAGCCCTTCTGGAAATGCCTCTGGGTGTGCACTGCATCACTAGGTCGTTAGTGACACCCAGTGACACTTTGGCACCTCTGCTTTGCTGCAGGTGATAGTCACTTTGGAAAAATCCCTTCTTTGTGAACGAAGATAAAGACTGGGAGAGTGTTTTAAATCTGTGTATTTATTTTCCTGGTTGGTAAAGAGAAGCCTTGAAAGAGACTCGAGAGTGAAGTAGAATAATCAAGCAACTCATTGATCTAAAGTTAATCTGCTGCAACTGCCTCAGCAAATGCTAAAAATGGTCTCCTTTCCTCCTTTCTATAACAGAGGAAACGGCTTCTGCCAATATCCCTCTAACACCAGCAGCCCTTGGCGCTTCTGTCAAACGCGCTCTGTGTTTGAACAGATCAAATGAAACTCATTTGTTGTTATTGTTTAAGATTAAGCTGAACTTATAGAATTACTGTGGCATTATTAGACCAGTTTCCTAGAACACAAATAGAATGACAAACAAAAATAAGAAAGGGGAAATTCTGTTTATTTTTTGTTTTAAAGCTCAATGCTGAGGTTTGAGTCTCTGCTGTGCTCAGTAGTGAATTACACAGTATTGTATTCTGCAAAGAAGCCCCAAGAAGGCGTCTTGAAGCATTATAATTGTCATACACAGGTTCTGTGTAGTCTAGAAAGCATTCGGAATGTTCCTCGCATGCATGGAAGACGTGGTTTTGGTGAAAAATAAGAGCAAATCATGCCTTTTATGTTTGGGTCCTGATATGGAATCTGTATGAGCATGAGCGGGTCATTTAAACTGACTGTCTGCTGCTCCATCTGGAAAAGGAAGCTATTGAGTACATGAAGTACCCAGGGAAGCCAGAAAAAAGATGTCTGTAGGCAAAATATTTTGGTGCTGACCTGCAGGGATTCATGCAAGCTGAATTTTGCTTTCTGTGTTTTCACCAATGGAAAGCACAGGAAAAGGGGTAATGGCTTTAACCTGAGAGAGGGTAGATTTAGATTGGACATCAGGCAGAAATTCATCGCGGAGAGGGTGGGGAGGCACTGGAATAGGTTGCCCAGAGAAGCTGTGGATGCCTCATCCCTGGAAGTGTTCAAGGCCAGGCTGGATGAGGCTTTGAGCAACCTGGTCTAGTGGAAGGTGTCCCTGCCCATGGCAGGGGGGTTGGAACTAGATGGTCTGTAAGGGCCCTTCCAACCCCCAAACCATTCTGTGATTCAAAATAAGTTTTCTACCAAACCATCAGATGTCATAATTTTCTTAAATGAAAACTCATCAGTCCTCTAAGTCATCTTGGAAATGAGCTATGGCTCACAACAACTATTTTCATGGAATCTTAGAGCGACTCATGTGGCAAGGGAAGATGGGGGATCCCTAGTCCAGCCTCCTGCTCAAAGCAGGGCCAACACTGAACTCAGACCAGGTTGCTCAAAGCTTTTTCCAGTCAGAGCTGAAAACCTGCACATCCTCCTTTGGCCCCTGTCACGCTGCTTATGTCCAATCAGAACCTTGACAGCTCCAATTTATGACCATGATGGTTCTTCTCCCACACACCTCTCCAACAAGTTGAGCTCCACCTCTTCGCCGCTTTCCCAAACAAACCCCAGTCCCACAGTCCTCACAGGGCAAGGGCTCCTGCCCCAACCAGCTTGGTGGCCTTCCGTGGACTCCCTCCAGTGAACTGATGTTTTTCTCGTACTGAGTGTCCCAAACTGGATCCAGTGGTTTAACGATAGCTGAGTAAAGGGGACTCATCACTTCCTTCAGCCTACTGTTTATGATCTGCTGGATACAGTGCAGGAGGCTGTTTGCCATCTTTGCAGCAGTGCTGCTCCCTGGCCCGGCAGTGCCCAGCCTGCATCGCTGCAGGGGGTTCCTCCTCCCCAGGTGCAGGGCTTTGCTTTTGTCCCTGTTGGATTTCGTGAGATTCCCGTTGGCCCGTTCCCCTCGCCTGCCCTTGTCCCTCTGGATGACAGCCCTGCCCTCTGGCATACCAGCTGCACCCCTTGGTTTGTTATCATCCACATACTTGATATTAAACCAAAACAGTCTAAATTGAAAAATAAATCAAAGCACCAATGGCTTCTATTCATTCTCCACGTTAATTCTACTAATTTTGCTGAATTTAGCAATAAGCTTCTTTACAAATGTTTTACAAGATGAGTTTTTCTTGAGTTTAAGGAAATCCACTGGTCTGAAAACCTTCCCTGCCTTTGTTAGCAGCAGTGAGTAAACTGAGCCCTCTAGCTCCCTTAGATCATGTACACCTGCCGGAGCACAGCTTCCTTCAGTTAAAACCAAAAAAGCAAACAAACACTACATTCCTCCCTACCACCACCACCATTTCAGGATGAAGTTAAGGTCCAAAGAATATTTGTTCTTGAAAAAATGAGCCGAGTCTGGAAAGAAAAAAAATCAATGCATTGACAGATGAAACTTTGTTTCTCTGATTCAGCCAGAGGATGCTGGCATTAACCTGTATCCCACTTGGTTTTAGGTTTTTTTACTAGTTCTGTATTGCCTGGAGCACAGCCACTAGTAAGATACTGGTAGAGATAACGCTTAAAGCACACAGAGGATTTTTCTTTAGTTCTTCAGTAAAGTATATCCCTGATGTTTAGCCAGCACATGGAAGCTTCATATATTAGCAAAATCTTTGGCTTTTGACCCCGCAGTAGCTATGGATTACGCTGAATTTTGCTTCCACTTCAGCCCAAGCTTGCGGGCAGGTGTTGTAGGATGATGTGCTCTTACCACAGGACTGGAGTGTGCTAAAATCACAGCATCCTGATGAACTCCCCAAACGAATGTGATTCACCACCGATCTTAAAATGCTATTCTACTCTAGGGAATGACTATTCAAAAAAGGTCCTTATTTAATCAATAGAGTAACTGCCCGTGTATATTCAGACACATATAAAATCTGTTAGTGACAACACCATGGCTTTTATTGCTTTTTACTTCTGTTAGCATTGCAGAACCAATTCAGCTTTGAACAAGCTGGAATCTCCCTTTTCCTATATTATATCCACCAAAAGGAGTAGCTGGGGCGGCACAGGGGCTCTCAGGTACCCGCGTGCTGTCAGTAACGGTGCTGTTAACCCCGGTTCTGGTGAGTAACCTGCCCTGACCGCTGAAAGCACTGGGACTGCGCGGGTTTTACAGAGACCGTTATAGCAGGGGGGTTGCTGCTCTGCGCACTGTACAAGGACAGAAGAAACCCAGTTTACCTCTGACCCTAGGCTGGGTTTGCAGATTAGGAAATTACTGTATTTTATGTTGTCCAGATGAGTACTGTTGCTGCATTATTCTAAGTCCCATTATAATGTTTTTACACTGCTGAAAACTGGGAGGTATCATTCAATTTGGTTAAGGAGGTGGTCATTTGGATACTGACCTCCAGCACCTGCAAAATGGGATGGAGAAAGAGAAGAGAGCCTGTGTGCCCGCAGCGTTCTGATCTGTTGCTGCGGCTGGTAAAGATACAGCCTGAATCTATTACTGGAAAAGCAGCATTACCTGGAAGAGAGAGGAACTCAATTAAGGCAAAAGAAAAAGAAAAAGCCAAACAGATTATCTTAAAAAGTTTAGATGAAATTTGGAGCAATCTTGCTTATTTCATCCCATATCAATTCTGATTGTCCAGTGTCAAGGTTTCACAAAAATAGACTTAAAAGTAGCAGTTTGGACTTTGATTACGGCGTTGTGATTGACCCGTCAATGGTGATAGGTCTGTGATAAATCCTTTTTAAGCTACAATAGAAGTGACATCATACTCTGCAGTTACTGGCCGTGAGGTGACATGGATCCCTTCCAAACCAGCATTCCAGGCTGGATTTTGATTTGTACACCTCAAAATTCTAGAGTTTGACTTAAAGGGGTTTGACTTGGTTTGGCTTCTAGTGACCAGCTGGAGCTGGTGGTTGTGGAGGTGGCAGGTTAGGTGCTGCTGGAGTCCGCTGAGGACCAGGGCAGATGGCGTTTCAGAACAGGTACAGAGAGGAAGGAGGGAAAGTTCTCGACGTTCCCACATGCAGCCCAGGATGCAGTGGTCAGAAAGCAGAAGAACTGCCAGCAGATTAAAACCCAGAGCGGGGGAAGTGAATTTGCAGCTCAGGCAGTCTGTACAAGGAGATAATGATGTTAATTCCTGTGAGTAGTGAGCTGGATTCTGATCAACCTTGTGTAAGCAGGTGTACTCCAGAGATAGCGAGGAGAGGAAAAACAGGTTAATTACTATTTTTAGCAATGCAGTAAGGGCAGACTGGACAAGTTAGCACTGTTTTCCTGATAAATGTTAGATTGTGGGTGGTCAGGGAGCACAAGCATCTGAGATGGCAACTACTAATTGAAAACTCTGCATGAGCTGGACAGAGGCAGGTTTCATCCGCAGGAGACAGTACTCAGTCCCTCTCTGTGACAATCATTCTGCTCCTATATCCACCATCCCTTCGGTGTCCTTTGGGTGCTCCAGACCAAGCTCTGCCCCAGTGAGAGGCACCCAGCTGCTTAATGCCAGGGGAGACCTCCCTTCAGAGCTAGCGCTGCCTCTGGCATCAGCTCCCAGAGCCAAGAAAGTAGTTTCCTCGTGATGGCATGAGAAATCCCAGGCTACACACGCTCCGTCATGGGACAGGAGCAGGGTTATAAAAAAAGAGGTCAGGGAGAGTGCTTGGGGGGGGGGGGGGAAGCAAAACTGGAGCAGACACATCCTATTCCTGAAGACTGCTTCCAGCAGCCCAGAAGAATGACTATAGGACATCCATGAGCAGGAGGCTGTAATGGCTTAGGGACTCCTGAGACGGAGGGTAGGTGAGCACTGAGGAAAGCCTGGGGAGAAAGAGAGGATGCTCTTGGTATTAAAATATCTTACTGCGGCCCTTATTATCATCAAGATGTTGTTCAGGTATCCCAGAGAAAACAGTACCGTGACCAGGAAACTGTATTGTAGAGTTGTCATGACTGCCAGGTAGTGAAGTTAGTGATTTGGTGGTAAAAATCCTGTTACCACACTCTGTTCTTTTGCATCATCTCATCACCTTGGTATAATTCAGAAACTTGATCAAATTATTCTTATCTTCTCTCTTTGCAAATTGCAACGCACCTGTAGGATGGCTGTATCTGCTATCTGCTCCAGTTGTCTTCACAGACTGAAGACACCCTCCTGAACCAGAGTCTCTCCTGAGATAAAGTTACCATGGGAGAAAAAGCCTGCTCCCTATTTTCCTTCTTGCTTGAAGTTCTTTTACTAAATGTGATAGAAAGGCTTCTGCCCTTCACAAGGCACTTTTTTCTTAGGTAGGAGAACAGGTTCAAGTCTCCAAGATCTACGACACATCTGAGTGGGTTGAATCTGGGCGACTTTGGTCCTGTGCAAAGTGGTACAGTTTCAGTCAGCTTGTTAATGAGTGCTAGAGGGCTGGCTGCTGAGGTGATCCTGCCTGATTTTTATTTCTACTTGCTGAGATCTATGAAAAGAACCTTTAAAATACTCCAAATCCTCACCTGGTGGTTTCTGTGATTGCTGATACTGTCATTGACAGAGGGGTATTAGGCAGGCCTTGGAAGAAGAAAGGTAGTTTGTAAAACAGATTGTTTCAAAAGACTTCTCCCGGTTTGAAACCAGGAATTATGAAAGGGCTGAACGCTCTCGCCTCCCTGATGGGGCACAAACGTGGAGAGTGGCGCTCTGCCGCTCCGCACGTGCCAGTTCGGCTTATTGCGGTTGGCGGTGGACCAGCTGCTTGCTCTCTATGAGCTCAAGGTGCGGCTAGAACTGCGGGTGCGGGCAGCTTGTAGACAGAAAGGCCAATGGTTTTTTGCAAAGGGAAGGAAAATGTGTGGTTTTCATTCTGAAACTACTTGCCAGTGTTATCAAGGAAGGGTATGGATATAAGGAGCAATGGCATCATCCTGGTGGGGATTCGGTCTGCTATTGTAATTCCCACAGTGTTTTGTGCTGTCTCTGACATTGCAGCTCCCTTTGTGTCAATAAAAAAATATCCATCTGAAGTTTGTAGCCAATAGAGAATTTCTTTCATTTGAATTTTTTATGAGTTTACCATAGCTGTGCTCATTCTGTTTTGCCCTTCACTGAATTTTCTAAAAGAACTCATTGACTCGCCATGAGTTTTTTTCAGACTGGCCAGGCTGAGTGGCTTCTCCAGATTAAGGTCCCTGTCAAGGGGTTCCCAGAGAGATATTCTGGCAGCTGCGTAGCAGAGCGATATCTTGTCAGATGCATAAGAATTAGAATTACTTACATTGTTTTCTCATGTCAGATTTTCCATCAGGAAATATCATTTTGAAAACTAGACTTCCTTTGGGAATACGTCAATTTACACAAAATACCGGGGCCTTTTTCAGTCTGGGAGAAAATGAAATGTTTTGACTTTACCACAATAAAGCGTTTGGAACATTTACTTCATTTGCAACTATAGTATACTTTACTGTAAAATTGACATGAAACACTTAAATTTTAATTCCTTTACACAAAAGCATTTCCTTCCAAGCTGTTTTCCTATATAAGATTTTATTTCCAGAAACTTCAGATTTATTGTTCATTCCAACATGTGCAATGGAAAGAAAGAGAAATCACGGAGTTTCCTGCAAAGCAGAAATTCAGATTGCTGCTTGGATCCAGCACCTATTTAGTACCATGGGCATTTGAAAGACCAACTGGTGCATAGCTTGAGTACCACGCAAAGCAAACAAACAAAAAACCCCAAGGGCTGAAATCTGTTCCCGGTAAATATTTGAGTAATTTCAAAGTATTCATCAACTGTGGTCTGTCCATGAACAATTTGCAAACAGCCAACAGGTGCCAAATTTCACAAACAAACTGTTCACTGCAAATCGTGGGCCTCTTCACCGTAACTGAGATCTGTGTCATTAAGAAGCCAACTGTTCTTCAACAAGCTTTTTACCCTTGCTGTCGTAAAAACTGTATGTGAGGAGCTAGAGTTTAAGGGAAATGATTTTTTAAAAACCTTGCTTAGACATTCCTTCATAAGAATATTTACTGCATTTTATCCAAGGATTCCCAATCCCCGTGAGCATCGTTACTTCCATTTTGGTAGCAGACAAAACAATGCAAAAAGAGAAACTGCACCATTTATCTTAGATCCCATTGTAGATAAGGAGAGCTGGGAATGGAATTAGCTCTCTCGAGTTCCTGTTCGTGAAACAGTGATGATAAATTGGCTTTTATTTCTAATGGGTGTTGTTGTGGTGCTCATCCCAGAAGGCGCTTATAACTCAAAAAAATTCAGCTTGCCACTTTCCATAGCAGACTTACAGTAGAGGCCTGTATGCTCCTCCTTTTCTGGATGTGGAAAATGAAGCATAGATTGCAGATTGTTTTACATCATTTGGGGCTGGCAGAGGAAAAGTGGCGTGAGGCTAGCAGTGCTGTCTCAGCCTTTTCTGGCCTCCCCTCTCTTCATTTGTCACACTTATCATTATCTCTACATTCACCTTTAGCACGACTGCCCAGAGTGCTTTGACTTCAAGACGAAAGATAAGACCTTTCGCACTGGGAGAGTAAGGGTGAAACCAAACCAAAGCAGCCCCCCCACTGAAGCAGCTCACTGACGGCAGCTGGTGATGATTCCTCCTTTGTTATTGCTTCAGGAGCGTTACCTGCACGCACCTTATCCCGGGAGGACTTTCTTGGGGAGAAGCCATGGGAGGAAGTCTTCTTGAAGAGGTGTCATCTGTCATGACAAGTTGCCTGTCCTGATGAGCCCGGTGCTGAGACCGCATTATGATGACTGATGAGGCCGTCCGGAGCAGTTAACTCAGCCATTTGTAATCATTTCTCTTACAGGCCTTTCGGTAATCACTCCGAGAAATTCGTTTTGAACAGTGCAGGTTCGGGGGGGTAGAGGAGCGAAGTTATTTCCCTTTCGCAGGGAAGGCTTTAGATACACATAAACTTGGGGAAAAAATGAAACCCAAAAATCGGTATGAAATATCTTACTGTCATTCTAGCTATCCCTGCAAGGCTGTTTTGTTTTATTTTTGCGTAGGTTAAAGCCCCCTCCACACGCTGGCTCTGTGCCAGACGTGCAGAATTTCACTTTCACAAGATAGAGTGAAGCCCTTTGTCAGAGCCTGGGCTCAACTATCAGAAGTGGGGACCCCTGGGGAGGAGGAAGCAGACAAGGAGGTTTCTTCTCTGAACTTTTCTGCCATTTTGCAACGTGAATTTGAGCAGGTCATTTCAGCCCCTGGTTTCTTTGTACCCTTACACACAAGAGGTACGTAATTCTGCGACGAATCCATCGTGTCCAATTTTTTTTTTTTTCATGTGGTACATGTCTTCTTTTAGCTGTTTTACTGCTCCTTACGTTTCACCTCCTCATGGACCAGCTCTTCAGCCCAGCCCTCCCTACAAGTTTTTCCACATCTGAGGAAGGCTGTAGCAGTATGTAGGAATACGTAACAGAAAACGGAAAGCTCTTCAGTGACAGGCAGGTGATAATAACCTACCTCTTCCTATCATCTCTTCATTCCGGCAGCACTCTGTCTCCTTGAGTGTGTGGATGGTCATGTTTGTACCAGAAGGTGAATACAAGGCCGATTAGGGCTTCATGGCAGCACGGTTTTTATCAGCAGAGATAGCCTGGGCCATCCTGGGCCATCCAACACGCTGGAGGGAAGCCGTCCAGAGGGACCTGGACAGGCTGGAGAGGTGGGCCGCTGACAACCTCACGGAGTTCAACAAGGCCAAGTGCGAGGTCCTGCACCTGGGTCGGGGCAATCCCAAATACAGGTACAGACTGGGTGGAGAGTGGATAGAGAGCAGCTCCGAGGAGAAGGACTTGGGGGTACTGGTGGACGAAAAACTGAACATGAGCCGGCAGTGTGCGCTGGCAGCCCAGAAAGCCCACCGTATCCTGGGTTGTATCCAGAGAAGTGTGGCCAGCAGGTCGAGAGAGGGGATTCTCCCCCTCTCCTCTGCTCTTGTGAGAGCCCACCTGGAGTGCTGTGTCCAGCTGTGGAGCCCCCAACATCAGAAGGATATTGACCACTTGGAGTGAGGCCAGAGGATGCCACGAAGATGCTCAGAGGGCTGGAGTCCCTCTGCCATGGGGACAGGCCGAGAGAGTTGGGCTTGTTCAGCCTGGAGAAGAGAAGGCTCTGGGGAGACCTTATAGCACCTTCCAGTACCTGAAGGGGCTACAAGGAAGCTGGGGGGGACTTTTTACAAGGGACTGTAGTGACAGGACAAGGGGTAATGGGTTTAAACTTAAAGTGGGGTGGTTTAGGTTGGATATCAGGAAGATATCCTGGAGAGGGTGGTGAGGCACAGGAACAGGTTGCCCAGAGAAGCTGTGGATGCCCCATCCCTGGAAGTGTTCAAGGCCAGGCTGGATGAGGCTTTGAGCAACCTGGTCTAGTGGAAGGTGTCCCTGCCCCTGGCAGGGGGGTTGGAACTAGATGATCTGTAAGGGCCCTTCCAAACCATTCTATGATTTAAGATCTCTGGGAAGCACCTACATAGAGCAAAACTGTGCCACATGGGTTAAAAAAAAAAAACAAACAAACAAAAAAAACCAAAAAACCAACAAAAACACACAAAAAACCAAACCCCAAACAAAAACCTAAGAAAATCAGGATATCTCCAGAGATACTGCTTCTCATTTTTTCTTTTGCACCTGAAAAACAGAATGATGAGTAATTTCCCTTTTACAGTCCCTACTCGTACTCAGCTCAGAGATGTCTATCTGGGTGAAGACGTGAGTTTCTCGTGCCTCACTGAGGTGCTTTATGGCCTTCATTTTGGCAGTACTTGCGGCACTTCCTTGAGAAGTACTTTCACATCTAAATACCCACAGTTGTAGTCAGAGATGCTGTCCTTTACCTTAAGCAAAATTAAATGTTGCAGTGAAAGTAGACAATATAAGCACATTGGCATCTTTCCCAGTTAAGGGAATATGAAGTAGTTTTTATTGTTACTGCCAAGACAGCTGTGTTTTAGATTGAAATAGTCATCGCACCCTTTTGCTATTTCTAGAAATAATGCGGCTTGCCTACCGATAACAAATGTCTAGTATTTTCTCTGGGACCAAAACACCCTGCACATTTGTTGCTATTGTGCAATGCTATATCTTAGCAGAAACGCCTAATGCAGCAAATACATGCTTTTAGCCGTACAAATGAGGGGGAATTCGTAACTGTCACCACTTCACAGTTTGTGCCTGTTGTGCATATGCGGAGCTTCCTATAATTCCTGAGTGTTCACTTGATGTTTCAGCATGGCAGGCAGATTTTAAAAGTTTCTTCTTCTGAAATGCCATATTTGGGTTGCCAGGTTTCAGGGTTATTCCCTGTATTAAAGCTGGAGAAAGCCTCTGGAGCTGCAGTGACCTTTCTGAAGGTGTTCCCTCTGTCTGCGTGGTGCAGTTTCTACGGGAGACACCACTTCAGGATTTCTGCCTCCTTTGCACGGGAAATCTCCACGTTTTATGTGAATTACCTGTATTTTATTGCCTTTGCTTGTGGCTTACTTTAAATGGGAAGGGGAAGGAATATCCGATTTAAAAAAAGAAGCCCCTGGGCTTGTATTTCTATATGTGGGCCTGTTATTGAGCCTTCTAACCAGCACCCTTCACATGGCGCCTGTGCAGTAAGCACAGGATTTCCCTCCTTTCACAGAAGCAATAATAGTAATAATGATAGTAATGAGGACAAATAAGGGTGACTTATGCCACCGCTGTTGCTTTCTTCCAAATAACCAGTATTTACTGGCCACCGTTTGCAGCTGGCATTGCTGAATGGTTCCAGGTGGCAGAACGAGGCCGGCTTGAGCCGGAGGTGGGCTTATGCCAGGTGATGGATGAGCGACTGTTCTGGGCATTGCCCCATGCTCTTTGAGAAAAAAGGATGGATTTGGTTGGGGTTGTCTTTTCTGTTCACAAAAAGGGTGTATGAGATACAGGGAATGTGAGTTCCCAGGGAAACCTGTATAAATTAGCTGGAGTGAAGTGAATAACTTCCCAAATTAACTCAGGCTCAACTGGGACCTTTAAATTGTCTCTTGTTGTCTGTATTAGGAACCACAGGGAAAAAAAGTTTGTCCTTCCTTCTGCTGTGTGATAGGTGTATGAAAATGAATGTTGTCTCCTCTCTGCCCCCATCCAGGCTCAGTGCTGCAGTGGAAGAGAGCTTTTAAATGCTCAGGCCATGCGTGACTGTAGGTGGAATCGAGTTGGAAGGGGGGCAGTTAGTTGCTGTATATGAACTAAGAAAATGTTCCCTAAACTTTGTTACGAGTGTTTCCAGAGCCAGAGGTACCGACATGGCATGAAAGTGTGGGAGGAGAAGCGAGGTACCACCATTTTCAGTCTGATCAAAGAAGAATTCTTTAAAATGTGATGCGGGCTGCCTGCTTTGGGGGTGAAAAGCCTCCTGCAGGCCACAAAGATTCACACCTGCACCAAAACCATCGCTCATTCCCCCGGCATTTAAACGTTGGAGGAATTTTTGCATGTCTCTGTCCATGACACCTACAAAATATGGAGACAGAAATAAGTGAGCATGGAATGCCACACCTTGCAAACAAGAGATACAGATCAAAAGGCAGATGGTGAGAAAAATGTGAGCTTCTATTAAAATCTGCGGCAGCTGGGAGCCACCAAGTATCTTCATATCGGCAGCGGCGTTGAAGTGGTAACGGCTTAGAGGTGCAAGCTTGTATGCGCATTCTGGTTCAGCACACAGTCTGTGCAGTACAAAAGAAGGTTTTCAGTAGAGCAGGAGGTTGTTTCTGGGTTTGTTTCTTTTTCCTTAATCCCGCTACTTAAAATGATATCTGAAGTGTGCAGATCTGATGAGAGACTCCAACTGGGTGCATGTGTTAAATATGGAAGTAGCTATGCAGAAATCCAAGGTAAAGGCACTATATGGTTTGAAGTCAGTATGTGTAATGAATTATTAAAACACTGTCAAAACAACTATTTTTTTTTTCCCTGAAAGCCTGGCCACTTTGCTTCGAGAAGTTGTGTTAGCTGGGTACAGACTAAGGGAAAGTTTCACGTAGAGGAGTAATCTGAGACGTGCAAATGGATGGACACTAAGAATATATGGGATCAGGACGCCGGTAGTGACAGATGAGAACCATGCTGGTACAGCATGTATACTGTTCTAGCAAGCATACTGGTAGAGTATGGTATACCTATAGTCTATATACTGGTCTAGCAAGGGTGCTGGTAAGCAGCTGCTCTGACGTCCTTTGGAGGAGGAACGCTGTAACGCAGAGTCCTTCTGGGGCCCAGTCCAGCAGGTACTGGAAGGGCTCCCCATGGAGGAGCTCCCTAATGCTGGCACGCACGGACCAAACATTAAACTGCCTCTCAGTGTTTGGTTGGAGGTTTCTCTGAGCTGCAGTAGACGAATATGCCAGACAACAGATCACACTATTTTGACATGTACAGGAAAAATTCAGAACATCTGCAACCTGAAGGACATCAGTGCACCTTACTAGAAAGGTTACCATTTCCACAGACTTCATCTGGTGCTTTCCTGTGGTCTGCAGCGTCTGGAGGTCTGTCTGTGCTGCAGGAAACAGCTGGACATAACGGATACTGGTTTTCACTGCCTACCTGGTCAGCAATTCAGATGCATAGGTTGTCAGTCCAAAGACAAGGACGAGTATAGCGCTGTGTTGAAATACACAGCCCCACAAAGTCCCCACCCCAACACTCCTTTTCCAGTTGTGACCCTGAGATACCTAAAGGCTGATACAGTACGCGAGCATCCAAGATTCAGAACGTGTTTGTACATGAAGCATTGCTGCTAAAGGGCTTTTCCCCGGTGTTTGGCAAAGCTCAAGTCCTTGACGCAGTCCTGGCAGTAGCCTCAGCTTTTGAGGGGACACACCAGAGTTGGGAGCAGTTCAGCGACCGATGCTCAGGCCTTTGTTTTCTCTGTGTTTCCCAGAGATGCTTAATTGTGCTGTAAAAGATTATTACGGCAAAGATCACGCTACTGTTGGATTGTTTTAAAGGTTTCCTGTTGGCACGCAAATGAGTAACAACTCGAAGCCATCCCTAGGCTGGTCTGTAATCGAGACCCTGAGCTCTAATGAGTGATTCATTGCCGTTTTGTGGTGTCTTACCGGGCAGGTCTTCAGCCAGCAGCACAGCGTCTCAGAGACAGTAATATGCTCTAGGTGGCAGTATATTTTTAAACTACATTAGTTGAGCTTGATAGAATACAAGCTTGGTCATTTTAATTGTGTGGTTGTTTGTGGGGTTTTTTTTTTTTTAATGCTCTTTGCATGCCACTTGCTTTCAAAGTAGAAATTTAAAACTTATTAGATTTTACAATATACATACAAATACTAGGAATTTATAGAAAGCAAGCAAAGAAAACAATATTGTTTCCCCCTGCATTTTTAACAGGAAAATGGGGCTTAATTTTTTTCCCTGTAATGAGCAGGAACACTGATACTGTTAATATTTCCTTGTCACTGTGCTTTAGTGGAATTGTATTTTGGGTGTTTCATTCTCCTTTTCTTCCAGAGCCAAGGTCTGCTGATCAGACCGCATCCCCCAGACTTAGCACAGACTCTTCTTGCATCAGTAAATGTCCAGGGGATGTGGTACTTAGAGGGACTGCATAGCTGTAGAGAAGAATGGGGGTGTGCAGTGCCTATTTGCTGATTGAATTAGTCAGTTTTGAGGAATTTGGGTCTTTTTGAATCGAAAGTTAATATTCCCTCTGAAAAGGAGATGGAGAAAAAGATATATTGCTAACAGAAAGGGGTTAAAAGGAAATAGTAAATAGACTTACAAAGACAAAAAAAAAAAAAGGTAGTTAGGGCCAGAAGGATAATACAGTTGTTGAGTTAAATACAGTTTTATTAGTGACACATGCTTCACGTACAGGAAATGTATGCTATTCCCCAATTTACTCATCAAGCATCTGCCAGTTGGGGTTGTCGATCACTTCTATGCCTCACGCAGTACGTCTGACTGAATCCACTATCCACAGGTCTGCCACAGTCCACCAATTGCAGATTCCTTCTCCGCAGCGATCCAGCAGTTTCGGTGACACACATACTGCCGTTTATTTGCATTCATCAGGCTTACAGTATGACATAAAATCATTGTAACATAATGCATTATTAAATGTATTTTCCAGCCGAAAAAGATAAGCTTGACAGACTGTCAGTGAACATTTTCGTACTTTAGAAAAGGTCTGTAAAGAGAAACCCTGGAGTACATCCACCCATTAGTGTGAGTAAAGCTCACCAGCTATTCAGAGCAAGAAACGGGGTGGAATGAGCTTGCCCTTTGCCTCCTTCTCTGTCTTGACTGTGAACAGACTTTGAATTTTGCTTCTGAATGCCGCTTAGACAGTGATTTGTATGCGCACAGCTGAGCCTATGGATTACTGACGGAGCGTTTACCTGGGCTGTGTGTTGGTTATGGTGCTGCTTGGTCACCTCGGTATAATGCGTTCTGTGCGCTTTCGTGCATGACCGGCTGTGCGTGGAGGTGGGAAGAGGGGAAAACCGGGAGTTTCTAAGAGGCAGTGTGAGTACTGTTAGTATGATTGTGAGAATCAGTTGTGAATTTGGGAGCTTACAGGGTATTCTCAGCAATCTTTTTTTGCCCTGGTTGAATCCCTTTACCCCCTCAAAAACTGAAACCAAGAACTTTAGTGGAGCCAGGAGCTCAGGAATCTTTACTTCTGGGGCGTGTGCTCTCAGCTAGACCGAGGCAGAGCTGAACATCGGGCTGCTCATAGCCAGCCAGGGCTTCCTAAATGCCGTGGTCCCGAGAGCTCTTTTGGAAGATGGGCTTCAGGGCCCTGCAGTGTTGGATCTGCCTCTTCCCAGGATGTCCTTAGCCTGCTTCTGGCTGATAGGAGAAGTCGGCAGAGGTTTCTATACCTGGGGCAGTCAGCTGCTTGTAAGGTTCTTTATTTGTTTTAATGAAATTAAGTTGGTATGTCCCTGAGTAGATCTGGCTACTTTTTTTTTCTTTTTTTTTTTTTTTAATAGGGGAAAAGATCACTCTGTAATATCCTTTCTGCAGAAAATTGCTACCTTTTATTTAGAACTGGAATAACCTTTTTCTGAAGTGTCAGGTTTTCCCAGAGACTAGAAAATCCAGATTTTAATGGAGGCTGTTTCTAAACACATCACTGGAATATTTGCTAATAACTACTACATTGACTACTGTTACAAACCAGAGCCACAAGTACTGCTGACACCAATTCCTACGCAAACAAATACAAATGATTTGGGGATATTTTTCCAGATGCAGATGTAGCTGAAACCATGTGTTGATCTCAGTTATTAACTTACACAGCTGTTGCAACACTGAAATCTAGAGGACAGGTACATGCAGGTTTGTCGCCTCAGATTTACCACTGAGGAACTGGGAATAATACAGCTCAGCAAAGTGCGAAAGCTTATCCACTGAGTAATGAAGCAATATCCGAAGGGAGTAATAAGCAATATTTGGTTACATGTAGGTGCACTTTCTGGTTATAAAAGCCATGGGTGTTTTGATAAAAATTCAATTACATTTCCGCACTGCGCAGAACTTTAGAAAACTAGATATGTTAATTGCTGGGAATATTTCTTCCTTCTTCCAGAAAAGGAGAAAAGGGAGGAAATCCTGTTTGTTTAAAAATGACCCAAGTGAAAAGCTTTTCTTGTTGTTCCATTTCTATGCGAACATGCAGGGTTATTCTATTCAAGAGGTATTTTTCATTAAAATAATACATGAATATTTTATTTAATGAATTTGTGGCCTTGAGGCTTGACTTCAGTACACATGGACCATTTTCTCTTTTTTTAACCAAAATTCTGGGTGAGCTGAACGAATTTCACATCCCCTGAGGAGACTGCTTTGCACAGGTTTAAAACCAGAAATGTTAAATGTTCTCTTCAGGTGCACGTTTCTAGCTGTGATGGAGTACCTTGGGTCAGGATTTGGCCCTGGATATTCCTTTAGGCAGGAATATCAAAGAAACCTCTGTTGTACCTTGCCATACTTCTGGCTACTAAAAATGAAGCTGTCATCTTCCAGTTGCTAATCCATTAGTTTTTTTAAAGATTAGGGTTACTGTTGACAAGTGACAGAGCATCCTGGTACTAGAATGGGAGGCTGGCTTATTAAAAAGAAGGAGGCAGATTTCTTGTAGTGCTTTTTTGCCTTGTTTTGGAGGGAGGAAAAGACCCTTTTATTTTGTAAAATGGCTACAGTGTAGTCTACCTTCTCCTTAACCTCCCTGCACAAGAAGCATTTGTTTAGCTGATACAGTCTTCGGTAATTACCTTTCTGGACGTAAAATGCCCTGGAGGTGGAAGAGGAAAGGTCTCTCCTTTTCCTAACCTATAGCTCACTCGGAAATCAAATCATTCCTCACTGTGAAGAGTAGCCTCTTGGCTATACAAAAACCTTTTACCCAGCATATTTCTCCGAAGATAACTTAATTGGGAAAGATTCATAACTTCTGATACAGTCTTCTTGTCTTCAAGTTCAGACCAATAGCCCAAGCAAATCATTTGAGCTGAAGTTCCAAAATTAATCCTAAAGAATATGAGAAAAAGGAGTTCTTAGGTTGAAATGAATTGAACTGAATCCATTCTGTCCTTTAAAAATATAGCAAAACTTTCAGTTTTTTCTGTTCTCTCTTACGCACCTCTTGCTACTGATAGAGGGGAGGTTGGGGGGGCCTGGGCTGCCCTGTTTCCTCTGCTCAGATGTTGAACTTTATTTTGTATCTCAATTTACTGCGTATATTGGTGATGGAGGGAACATTGCCACTTAGCTGAGCCTGGGGGTAGACGTGATTTCTGAAGAACGCAACGTATAGAGCATTACAGTTGTCAGAGGCGTTTTCTGAAGGTGAGGGGTGCCAGGGAATTTGGGGTACTGCAGCTGACCGTTGTGCTGCTGATTCCCAGGCAAGGCTAGCCAGGGTGGTGGCAGTGATTTAATTCTGAGTTGTGTGGCTGCAGCGTCAGGGAGAGAAATGCACTGCAGTAATCTTCTCTCCGATTATTTTGCCGTGGTAGCAGGTTTCTGTGAAGTTTTCACGGGGTTGTGACCCAAAGGCTTGGCGCTCTATCAGTGCTAAATGCATGGCATCTACGTTCTCTTGGCTCTGTTAGGGGGAAAGAGGCCCCAGAGTTCTCGTCTGTGGGAGAGCTGTGATCTGTGGCCAGGATATTGGATCATTCCCCATTTTGGAGAGTCACTGAGTACAGCTGTTTTATAACAGGGATATTGATACTGGTCAGACATCTCGCATCAGGCAAAACACACATTGTTAAAACCAGCTTATTTCAGCAGCTCATTTTTTAACTAATATTCTTCTTTTATTTATTATTTTATATTGTCATCACTGTGAAGCACATTTGTAGGAAGAAAACCCTACGTTAGGCGACTATCAGAACTGTTGTAATGAAACAACGTTACTTGCCTCAACCAGCTGTATCAGGGGCTGCTGAAAGACGTGTCAACCACGTCTTGATGTTAGGAAGGAAAAGCCGATATAAGGGTTATTCCATAGTTACCTAGGACTTTATCATTCACAGTTGAAGGCAGGACACTAGGTTGGCTACCTACCCTCATACATCACTGGCCTGATCTCCTGTGCCGCTACACTCCAGACAACAACAGAGGGTATTTAGTTACTCTACCGTAACTTAGCGTAGAGACCAGGTTTAACTGAGCCATTAGGGGTGATAATTTTTCTTTCACTTGAGAATGGCTTACACTACAGCATGAAACCCATTCTTATCTTGAAGAGTATTGCTTTGAGCAACGAGCAGAAGTTGCAGCTCTTACACAAGAATAGTTATTTTTCTCTTGGTTTTGCTGTCGTTGCTCAGTTGCAGGAGTGTGCTAAAAATGAGATTGCACTGAGAACGAGATAGGGCACAACTAACACTTGGTATTTAAGCTTCTGACAAGTCCCTCTGAAATTTCATGTTTTTCTTCAGTGGAAGTGGGAAGCAGAGCTTTAAGAGAATCAAAGCAGTGTTCTCCCCAAGGCTTCAGCCATTTGCCGTGTTTACTGTTACCCTCTTCAGTGTGTCTTTTGTTATCCTCTACTGTTCATGCATTCAAGAAGACAGTTCTTCAGCACTCTGAATTCATTATTGCTCTAAGTTAGTTAATTCCTATTGTTATAGAAAGTTTTACCAAACTTTTGCTGGGAGGTATTATCGAATTGTTTTGCTGTTATCGCGGCAAAACTTAGCGTTGCACCTAAACTAAAAGAATTCAAGTAAGCAACTGCAGTATTCTTTACAAAAAAATATTATTTAATAGAGAAAAAAATGTACTTTAAATTTTGGTTTTGAGCAACAGATTCTTTATGGCATCTCTGAGAAATCAGAACAGTCAGCGATCCAGAGGTTTATTTTGTTCCATCAAACAAACCTTCCAAACACAGGTTTTGCCTGCCCATATTTCTACAAAGTTAAATCCTACCTTTCCCCTGAGGACCTCAGCAAATGAGATGGGAATACTCAAGATCCCGTCCTCTTCAGAAAATCCACATTAAACATTCCCAGGGAAAATCTGTGCTTTCAGAGCTTATAGAGCTGTGCTTTGCTCATGGACCCTGCATGTTATTGCAGATACTGTTTCCCTTTGCACCTCTAACATCGCTGTGGTCTGGCAGAGGTAGTGCGTGTTTGTACGGATCCTCACCTCCTCTGGGCCACCGTGTTATTCTAATCCCCAAAAGCATCTTTGGGATGCGTTGGGTTCTTGAACAACCAGACCTGGGTACATGTTTGCCTGTTCCATGTGTGGGATATCCACATGCTAGCAGCACTTTAAAACAACAAATTGAGGGACTGAAAGGTCAAAGACAACTTAGAATCAGTGTGAGGTTCAAGGTGACAGTTTTTCTAGGTGATTATAATCTTGCTGTGTAAAGCAATTTATCTCCTGTCTCCCTGTGTGCGCGCGTATTGGGAAGGAAGAACCAACAAAGAAGTAGTTGAATATGGGTGCTTATTGCATATGGTCCATAAAGCTGCTTAAGACGTTTGTGCTTGATGTGCAGTATGCAAACAGCTAGGTCATGCATAACATTTATTTTTCTTCTTTTTTTAATGAAAGGTCTGAGCGCTTCCGATCTTACAGCAAGCAGCCCTCCTCTTCCTCCTGGTTACTCTGCTTGGAACTTGACCTGGGTCATGAGAGATACATCCCCTTTCTTCCCTCACAGAGGACGACACAGTGAGTAGCATTTATGTTATCCTCAAGAGGCTGCAACTGCCTAAGGATATTAGAATAATACTGAAGCAAAACAACTCAAGTCAAATAATTCATGACCAGATATCCACACTGTCAGCCCCTGAGGGCACTAAGAAGCCTTACTGCCCCTTACCAGCCACCCCCGGGGCCCTTTTCTCCCTCTGTCCAGGAGCCTCATTCCAGCCCATCCCAAACTGATGGCCCATCACCATCTCCATGGAGGTGCTTGGTGACCTTGGCTGGCCTGGCCTACCCTGCTCCCTCAAAAACAAGGTCCCAGACTGCGATATTAGGGTACTGTACTGGACTCCAGTGATATTATAAAGAGAAGACCTGTGTACCAAACTTATTTTTTCTTGCCACCTCCTTTCGTAACTCCCATCCCTTCCAAAATCTGGGAATCTTTTTTCACCTGTTCTCTGCTATGACCAATTTACTGACAAACCATAGCCATTCCGCTGTGAAATACTGTGGTCGGAGTTAGGACAGGCTGCATAAGGCAATATCTAATATGCAATCCAGAAAGTGACTGAAATAGAATATATCTACTATATATCTACTACCATGCTCTATGAGGGGAGATAAGGTGCTGAGAGGCTAATAAGATTTACTCACCCCAAGCCTGTAATTATCTGCTTGAGGGAAAAGTTTGACCTACCTATATGAAGGAGTCCCATATTTCTTCAAATTTATGTTGCAGCCTTTTATGTGTGCAATATATATTCTTTCCACTGGCATACAATATCTGCTCCTAGCTGTTGTATCTGCTTGAACGATGAGGACACACCAATTTTGTTTTGGAAGGGACAGTAGTACAATCTTTTTTTCTCTCACTTGGCTTTCTCAGAAGTTGCAAGGATGGTTTTTAATTTATCCTTTATTACTTCTTCCTAAACTCTTTCAGTTTCTCAGTAATACCATTCTAAGGCTTTGTTCTTAAAACCTAAAAGCACTGATTCCATCTGACAGCATCACATGGAGATAAATGTACTGCATCTAAGCAGAAAGTATTTATTATGATTTTAGCTGGTTGCACAAGACCAAATTCTACCATATTCCAACCATCTGTTTTGCAAGGAAAGGCAGGACTTTGATGAGATGTTACACAAAATGCAATCTTCACTCAGAACAAGTGTGAACTGTTTTCTCCCTCAGGAGGTGTAATTCAGGACACGAACCTTGAAGCTAGTGGGGAATCTCGAAGAAGGGCAGGAGTTGTCTGATTTTTGCTAGCTTTGTACCTTATGTTTTCCAAAATTTGGAAATACCTCTAAATTAAAGAGGTAGCAGTGGCCCTCAAATCACACATTTCAAACTAGAAACCCCGTAGCATCCCTACATGGACATACTTTATAGAATCATAGAATCACAGAAGGGTTTGGGTTGGAAGGGACCTCACAGCCCGTCTAGTTCCAACCCCCCTGCCATGGGCAGGGACACCTTCCCCTAGACCAGGTTGCTCAAAGCCTCATCCAGCCTGGCCTTGAACACTTCCAGGGATGGGCATCCACAGCTTCTCTGGGCAACCTTTGCCAGTGCCTCACCACCCTCTCCGGGAAGAATTTCCTGCTGCTTGGGATATGCAGCGTGCAGAGGACTGGTGTGGGTATGTGCAGTAGAGCCTGTAAGCATAGCCCAAGCCTCAGAGGGCAATTGTTAAAACTTCTCCCAGTTCCCCTACATACCTGCAGCTTTTAGGCACCTCAATGATCATTGACAAGCTTCCCAGGGATCCAGGTTCCTGTCCAGAACTGTGAGCATGACCGGGATGGACAGTGCTGTTCAGCAGCTGATCATTGGCTCTGGGTCAGACCAGCTCTGCGAAGGTCACACGGGGACTCGGCAGAGCAAGGCAGAAGACAAAGTTAGACAATCCAAGCTGTCAGCCTTGTCCCAGGTCCACCCCTGCCTTCTGATTAAGTGGTTAATCCCAAATCATGCCGTAAATCATTAGCAGAAATCAAACCCAGCAGTCCTTTACTACTAGAGTGTTTTCCTCTTCTGTCAGAAGCTTTCCTCACTGCTCCCAGTGTGATTAAGATTACAGAGAGCACTATAGAACTGCTATCAAAACTTTGTTTGCCTAATCATCTGATGGGACCCATGTAATTAACTAGCTGACATTGCTGGAGTGGGGCAATATTAGTTGTCTTAATTACTTTCTCCCTGTGTTCTGCTGTTGAAGAAACCTCTGTGATTGAAAGGCTGAGTAAATTGAAACATAGGGTCCCTCTTCCTCTGCCAAACCAAGTTCCCTGCTCCTAAGCTCAAAATTAAAAATTCTGATGGACCGCCTCTAGTAGTTCTGGCAGGAACAGTGCTTGATGGCATCTTTGAAACTATATGCGGCAATCCCAAAAGATAATCACTGGCACAACGGGATACTTGAGAGTGAAGCATTCACAAGACTTTTTTTCTGTGTTATCTAGAGGTTTCTGGATTTGTCTCTATCCAAGCATTGATTAATCATCTACCATCTCAGACATGCAAAATCCACCTGCCTTTCAGAAAATAAAGACTTAAAAACCCCCATGAAGTCAAAATTATCTGGGAATTCAGCCTGCAGTGCAGGAGGATTCTTTAAATCTCCTTATTTTTCTGTTTTCTTTTGTTCTCTTTGAAGTACACTCAGACTAGTTCATGTGGCTAGAACAAACTTTTAATGCATTCTGCATATGTGGACCTACAGTAGCGTATTAATCTCCCATTTGCAGCACTGATGGAACTCTGTCCCGAGGCTTACATGATTAACGGCACCCAGCCACATATTTCATTTCTTGTCCTGGTTGGTTGAATATTAATTTTCTCTCCTGTATAGGTATTGTATAAGAAATCAATTGTCCACTGCATAAAATCCATTAAGCTTCTGTAACAGAGCTTCCAGACGTGCCCCTTAAGGCCTGGGAGCCTTCATGCAGTTAATACACCCCTCTCTGCCCCGTCCTCTACATCCCCCTAGGCCAGCCAACACCACTGAACCTGGAGCACGATCCTGGCAGGCTGCGGTGGCAACTGCGCAAAGTGCTACCCACTGGGAAAAAATCAAACGCAGTTCAGCCCACCCAAATTCTGTTTTGAAAGAAGAATGTGTTTTCTGAGAATAGCAGGCATAAGGTTTGCCATGTTGGACCGTTTGGGAAAGTGGAGATGGCTTTTGCTTTTTAACTCTTCGTATGCTGCCGTGCTCTCCGTGCATCTCTGCCGGAGCCCCCAGAAGCTGCTGAAACCCTTGGCTGTTTGGAACCAGCAAAATACAGAAGTACCTCTCTCAGGCTGTGTTGGACTCCTGCAATATAGTTTACAGAGGTTTTTTGCTCCCTGAAGTTTAGGAAATAGTGGTGTTTTGGATTCCAAAGTTAACTGGGACTAAAACTCAGGGCGAAATAGCAGATTCAGCCACCAATTGACTAGTGTGCTTAAAAATGTCCACAAAAGGTGAGTTCAGCAGAAGAGGCGCTCATACCTTCAAGAGTGGATAATTATTCACAGCTTTGATTTAATAGGTACTAAAAGCATAATCCAAAGGATGGCCTCTATTAACAACTTATTAATAATTTCACTCAGCTCTATGTCTTCAGAAAACTCATTTGATGGGGTTGTTGGGGTTTTTTTTATACTTTCTAATGAAATGTCGTCTGTGATGAGTTCATGATTTCCTGAATTGGGTTTGCTAAAAAAAAATAGAAAATGTGTTGGGCTAATTTTACTGTGGAATAATTTGGGGCCATTCTCGCTGCTTATCCGATGCTCGGTCGCTCAGTGCCATGCTCAGCAGATTATTAATTTTTTCCTAAGGTAGGTTGTGTACAACTTGCTGAATTCGTGTGCTCCCACGTGCACATTCAACATACTGTTTCGTTCATGTGAGTTGTGTACCAGGTAGATACTGCTGACACAAAGCTCAGTGAGTCTGAATGGCAAGTGAAAGGGGAGATGGAGAGAAAGAAGTCACCGGCCAGATGAATTCACCTTACAGTTAGGTGCCCATGACTACTTATTTTATAAAACTACAACGAACCAGACTAACAGTGACTTCTTCAGCATGACAAAGCTATCATGATATCTGGCTCAGCATGGCAGAGTGAAATGTATGGATTTGAACTAATTGTTACAACAGGTTCGTATTTGGGAGGCGAGGTAAAGTCAGGAGAGGAATGAGGAGAATAATACTTTTTCCCAGAGGAAAAATGAATCAATGCTTTCTTGGTAAGGACACTGCAGAAGTGATGTACCACCTTAATTCAAACACATCCTTTTTGCAATCTTAGAAGTACACTAACATAGTTTTGGAAATAGTGTTATGGATATAATAGGGCAAGACTTCAGTTAACAGCCATTATTCACGTCAGATTAATAGAATTGCTCCATGTAAAATAGCAGATGCTGTGACCTCATATACATGTGCAAGAATTCTTGTTTAACAATCAGATGGTATTTTTGCCATATGCAATGTTGCTGAAATCCAGGGGGAGGAAAATCACAAGAAAAGCAGCATCTGCCTAAGATGAACTTAAGACTGTGCTAAGCAGGAAAGAAGAAAATATCTTATTAGGGAGAAATTTTTACTTTCTTTCAAGTTATTCTTTTCCTTATATCCTCTTTGATCTGCAGATAATACACCAATGACAGCTCAACATTTTCTCAATAATAAAATAACATACAGTAAGACAACAAATGTCTTTTCTGTGTCTCTCAAGTATTCATTTTCTCTAGAGATCTCTCAGACTTCATGCAAGAGGTCCCTTGTATGAATTGTCAAAATATGACAGTTCATCCAACCACTGTTTTCCGCCAGCTGGAAAATGTTTTCTAACAATCTCTGTTAGTCAGTACTTCAGTCTTTCGGCCAGAACTGGCATTGCAAATGCACTTTCATTTATTGGTTTTGCTGCATGCATGGGGGACTTGGTGGACAAATATTTCCTGTGTAGAGGATGAGCTCTGTCACTTCTTAAAGCAGGAGGAATGAAAATGAGAGTGATTGCTGGTTGTTATCCCAACACCCGCTCCTCACACCTGTCTCTGTGGCTGTCTTGAAAGACTGTGCTTATAATTGATTGATAAGGGAATCCTGGCCCTCTTCTTTGTAGCTTGATTTCCACCGAACAAAGCGGCTGTCGGAGATTTTGGTGATTCAGTCCCTGGTGCGCGCCGAGGAGCTGGGTGGATATAAAGTACATGTTGTCATTTTAAAGATTCTCTTAACAAATAAATGAATGGTTGCATGATTGCCGTTTTCTCCAAGCAGTGACTCTCCCCAGCTGTGGCTCACTCCCCGGACCTACCCACTGTGGGGTGAGGGGAGCCCTGCGCTCCCCAGGCAGGCCCGCAGGCAGCTCGCCCTGCGCTTGGCACTGAGGCCCTGGCGCTCTTCAGGGGAGTGATTCCCTCCTCTATGGAGCAGGTGAAATGATGCATCTGGTGGCTCCTCTAGAACAGCCGTCCCACTGCCTCCGGGACCCCTCCTGGGCCTGGTCTCCTGCTGGCTTGCTGTGTGGGAATGGGCTGCCATGTGACCCCAGCCCCTCTGGGCAGCTGGAGAGAATCATAGAATCATAGAATCACTGGGTTGCAAAAGACCTTAGAGATCATCCAGTCCAACCGTATCTGTCCACCACTAAACCAT
>NW_010261480.1:87066-98986 GCF_000690775.1 Eurypyga helias
CCCCCCTCCCCCCCGCCCAGCCTGTGCCAGTGTGTGATAACACTTTTGGTGAAGAACTTCTTCCTTACATGCAATCCAAACCTCCCCTGGCGCAGCTTGAGTCCATTCCCCCTCGTCCGATCATCTGTCATTAGGGAGAAGAGACCAACACCCACTTCTCCACAACCTCCTTTCAGGTAGTTGTAGGCAGTGATCAGGTCTCCTCTCAGCCTCCTCTTCTCAAGGCTAAACAAGCCCAGTTCCCTCAGTCGCTCCTCATAAGACACATTCTCCAGACCCTTCACCAGTTTTGTGGCCCTTCTCTGGACACGCTCAAGGACCTCAATGTCTTTCTTGTAGTGAGGGGCCCAAAACTGATCACAGCACTCGAGGTGCGGCCTCACCAGTGCCGAGTACAGGGGCAGAATCACATCCATGGACCTGCTGGCCACGCTGTTTTTGATACAAGCCAAGATGCCGTTGGCCTTCTTGGCCACCTGGGCACAAGAGGGAGGGGCTGGGAAGCTTCTGTGGAGTGAGGGGGTGGGAAGGGTCCCTAGGCAGCAGCAGAGAAAGGACAGGGTGCTGTCTTGAAAGAGGTGGGGTTCTTAGGCAAACGGGGTGAGACTCTGGGGGTCTGCCTTCACCAAGTCCCACCAGGACACCTCCCATCTTCCTCCATAGCGTGGCTGGGCGAATGACTCCCTCGGGTGAGGGCCCAGCTGCCTCGCCCCGCTCTGGGGTTCAGCCAGGCCTCTGTGTCTCCCATGGGGCCACAAAATGGCCGCTGGGGTGGATGTCGTGTGGGGGAGAGAGCGGGGAGAGGCTCGTCGCCACCGAACATCATCGCTGTGAGGGAACAGCGGCGTTCCTGTCAGCGAGCTCGAGGTCGGGGGAGCGTACGTGAAGATCTGCTGTCGCGGGGGAGGGACACAGAGCAATAAGCTACCCTGAGCCTAGGTAGCTTTAAATTCAAAGGAGGTCCCTGACGAGCACAGGCTGCGTCTCGGGGTGGGGAAGGGGGGAGGTGAGCTGCTCGGCTGCTCTCTCCGCCTCGCTTGCAGGTGACTGCGGCACATCAGGCAGGATGGACCCCAAAGCCGTGCTGTACGGAGCGATGCCGGGGACTCCTGGAGTGCCTCCCCGGCTCCTCACCTTCCCTGTCACACCATGCTGCCGCTCTGACGCTTGTCTGCTGAAGAGCAGGCAGTTCCTGTGGGGCAGCTGTTTGCTAGGGGCAGTAAGGTCTGGGGTGCCTGGCAGGGCTACGTGTGCCGTACTACCCTTAACATGTGCCGGTTTGCCCTTTCTCAGTGCTGAGCAATGCAAGGGTGTAGGTGAAAACGTCTCGTCAGGCTTGCTTTCTCAGCATGAACGAGGCACTTGAACCCTGCAATTGTTTTTCCTCTTTAATTGGCATGGCCACCGACACCTTTTCCCTTTCCCCTTGTGTTTAATTCTGTGCCTTTCCATCCCGTGGTGGATTCACTCGTTTTAAATCCCTGCTGTACCTCCAGTTGCACAGTGGAAAGGTGGCCCCAGGCATCCATTTGACAGGAGTTTCACCCCTTCTTTGTGCCACTGGGGCAGCGCTCGCTTCCAAGGGCCTGGCCTGTGTTTGGTGTCCTCCTGGCTGTTCAGAAGGCTGGTGAGCCGACAGAGAGCACAGTCTGCTATTTATGCTCCATTTTGGGGGAGAAATTCTGGTCGCTGCAGGCTTCCTTATATCACACCAGATGTGTACCCCTGTATTGGTGAGCAGAAATTCAGAAGGGCCTGCTGAGGCAATCAGAACCTTCAGATTGAATACCCTGTGCCCTTTTCTACCCAGAGGGAGTGGGGAGGGCTTTAGGAACTGGCTCTGTCCCTAGGATTAATAACTGGAAAATCAATTTGTCATTTCCCTGTCATAAATTAAAAGCTTATAGGCCTTATAACATGAGTATAATAGAGGTTAGTGGATATTGATGGAGGTCTCAAATCTCACTCAGCGGAGTACATCTCTACTATACAATTTAAATTATGTCTCCTCCACAAGGAATATCTGTCAATATTTGTATAAAAAAAGATATCCTGCACAAGAATATTTTATCTGTTTCTACACTGCTGCTGCAATTGTTGCTGCTGGAGGTGGAGTGTTCCTGAGGGAGGTTGTGGTCCCGTTTTGGTCGGGGTAAGTGACCTCTACGTAGAGGGTTTGTGTCTGAAGGTGTAGTACAGATTAGTCACGTTTGCGCTGATGGGATGCCCCTTAGTCTGTGCGTCTCTAAGCTGGTCCTTCTGAGGACAGAGAACCTCTACCTGCTCCCTGTCTGTTGTAGTGAGGTGAGAAAGCGTCGGCGCCTTCTCGTAGGGGTGACCAGCAGAGAGTAACGGAGGAGGAGCAGTCTGTAAGGGTCAGCAGAGCAGGGGCCAAAAGGACCCTTCTAAGTCAGACACTCATAGAACTAGAAAGGAGGAGTCTCAGAGGAAATTACCTGCTGTTGAGATTTTTGAGGTTGAAAGGAGGTGAGGTTTAAAACAAATGAGCCTGGTCTGTTGTTGGGCAGCTGAAGACATGATAATCAGAGTAGTTTCTTAACAAGGGCAGGCTTTTCATAGCTCTCTTTAAATTACATTATTTTTTTTCCAAATAAGACCTGCTTCTGTGATGTCTGGTTACACAAATGATCTAAGATGATCCAAGGAGCAAATAAGTGATCCATAATCTGACCTGCAGCAATGTCAAAGGATAATTCCCGCAGATTACTGTGTTTCATTGTATTATTCATACTACTATTTTAAGTCATTTGTTTGTTAGAAAACTCTGCTCAGTTTAATTGAAACAGATGTAGTTGCCAGATATTTTAGTTGCTTGTGCACAAATTATTGCTGTTAGGTATGTTGATTAAAAATAAATAAATTGAAGCACTCGCAAGACTCTAATGTCATCAGACACACGCAGATTCCACTGTCTTTTCAATCAGAGAGTAGCTTAATTTACTTTCCAGTCTATGGTTGGTATCCTGTATCTTCTTATGTACCAGGAACCAAAATGATTGATATCTACAGCCTTTCTTAAACAGGTGTTTACCTTAATTTAATTATAAGCATCACTTCTGTTTCCTCTTTAAAGGTATAATGATGATTAAATAGACTTCTAATACATTAGCTGTTCTGTCTCTCTGGTGTCCGGTGGTTGCAGATGCAAAAGATTGTTTGGACAGCCCAAACCCAGAGGGGTTGTTTTTTTTTGCAGTATATTTTAAAAGAGGCTTTGCAATTTGCTGGAACTTAAATTGCTACAGAGCCTTTAGGATCTATAATGTCAATATAGCTGTGGCATAAATGCACGTACGGGGTATAAATCTTTGTGACATCTCTCTTAAAAAAAAGCCCAAAATCACACAAACCCCCCCCACTTTACCTACTAGGCACAGTATTGAAGTCCTAAAGCTCTGTATCTAGTCAATTTATATTAGTAGTAGGTTTAAAAAATAGTCACTAAAAGTTGTGTTAGATTTAATTACCTTTCCTGCAGTGTTTGCTGTTTTCCAGAAAAGGGGAGAATGGTTTTTATTCAGCTTCCAAAGGTACACGGCTACTTCTTTAGGTGCTTAACTAGGCAAGAAAAATATGAACTTGATGTCGCATTTAAACATGTTAAGACAAAAGCAAAAAAGGAAGGAGGAGAAAGCCCTTTTTTTTTTTTTATGCAGAGGCATAAAAAATGTCAGGCGATTTGTGGCAGCAATTCAAATATTGTGAAGGTTCTGTATATGCAAATGGGGTTTATATGGTGTTGTAGCAGCTACCACACCAAGAACACCTTATCAGTGAAGAAAATGTTTATATTGTGTATAATGCTTGTTTTTATAAAGTATATTGCATTGCCAAAAGTGAAGGACATTGTGAAGGAAGCAAAGCCTGAGGGTAGGAAGCTAACATGAGGCTTGGAAGTTATGCTGTTTGCATAGACTTTGCTGTGTTGCATCAGATAGCATTTCTTTGTCATAATTTCTTTGTCCTGATATGATAATAGCACTGAAATTTGTGTCTGATACGATATTAATTTAAATAAGAGCCTAGGAGGAGTGCAGATATTCTATTGATGTGGGGGGACTGTCAAGTTCTGGAAAAGATGCAGGTGTTTTCATTAAATCACAAATGCCCTCAGATGTAGGAGCCAAATAGTCTCCTCCTCTTTCAGGGAATGACCTGTTGTAAAGGCCATTACAGTCATGTTAGATCACATCCACTTCTCCTTGCAAGGGAAGGGAGTGGTACTGCTACTTGCCTTTTTCCCTTTACTTTCCCTGCTTCAGGCAGAGGCTTTAGTTGTCTGCAGGGCTCATAACACTAAATGTGACGACTATTACCTCATCACATACCCCAATTACACTGTCCCAGTCATAGGCCTGCTGTGGTACGGGCTCCACTGCCACCTGAATGCTCCCTTTTGAGGAGGAGGCTCTGCAAAGGGAGGCTGAAGTGGGGAGCTGAGCTGGCTGTTGGGGCGAGGACGGGAGGAGGAAAATGAGAGCGCCATGTGGATATTTGTGAAGGGCTTCTCTGCTTGGGGGCATGGGGGTAAGAGATCACAAAGGCTTCTGTTCCCAGCAGCTGGGTGGGAGAGGAGTGGAAGCAAGCGGCGACTGCTGGGGAGCTCATGAGAATATGAGAGGAAGGTGGGTGAGAGAAGCCCACGAAGAATGAAAGGGTTGGGTTGAAATGATTGCTCTTGCTGTGGTTGTCCTTAGTGTGGGCTTTCCCTTCTGTCGTCCTGTGGGTTCTGTCAAAAAAGTCCTTGCATGAGCTGTGTTTCTTTCCCTGTCCTTTTTTCTGGCAGTGCCTTAAAACATGTTCTACTCAAGGTGTTGCCCGTAGCTGCGCTGTACAGTAGTGGTGACGCATCTTCTGTAACACGTAGTTGAGCGTTGGGTTACTCATTTGTCCATTGGTACAAAGTTTAATAGACTCTTAAGCCTTTGTGGGCTTAGAAAAAATGTTTGGGCTTTTGTTTTTATTTTTAAAGAACATCTAAGGGAATAGAAATAAGTGGTCTGAGGTTTGGGTATGCTATTGCAGTAGTAAACTGCATAGCATTAATATATCCACTGCTGCCATTAATATATCCTGCTGCCTAAATTGAAGTGTACTTCATGTATCATGAAATTTATATTGATAACACAGAGGCCTGAAGAGGGTAGCGACTTGTGCATTCAAATTTAAAGGAAATATGTATAATCCTTGTCAGTGCTGCTTGTGGTGTGTATGCATTCCTTGCATTATATGATTTCCATGCTGTTGAGAAGTATTCAAAATGCTGAGTGAATGATAAAACACCTGATTAAGAAAATCAAATATCAGCTGATAAAATAGATTCTGCTCATTCCAGCTTGCTGTTAAAAAGGTAAATTGGCTGGGAAAAGTATAGTGAGAGGGCAACAGTATTAACCTTCAGATTAGAAAATATTACATCACCAGGAGAATAGGCCGAACTACATAAATCTGTGCACACTAAGAAGAAATTAGATGTTTAATAGAGAATGTAATTGAAGTTAAAAAAAAAATTAGTTAAATTGACTAATGTTAATTCAGATTATTGTTCCACTTGCATAACTGTGGCAGGACAGTAGACTGTAGAAAATTCCAAAGGAGAGCTGAAATTTTTTGTTGGGCTTTTTCAAATGGATCTAGCCTTTTCAAGAACATTGAATTGGTTCAGAAATAGTTTCTTTCTCTTACTAAATATTGTGTTGAGTGCTGACTGTGGTGATAAAAGCATCTATATACAAGGCATTCCAGAAAATTTAGCAATCTTGACGATTAAAAGTAAAACCCGTGCAGGTTATGACTGCATGTTGTGTTAAGCATCTTGAATTATGGTGTGACAGTAAATTGGGCACTGGGAAATGAATCATGGTTGCACCAGCAGGGTAATTGGCTTCTGAAAGAGAAGCGTCTCAAAAAGAAACGTCTGTGTTGGAGGCAGATGCCAGCTGTTTTGCCTGGAGGCTGAAGTTTTGCGGCAGCAGATCAAGCTTCTGCTGCTTCTGCTGCCGCAGTGAAGCGTTTCAAACCCAGGGGGTCATAAGGTTGCTTCACAGGGTACAGTCCCTATGGCTACCAGCATCCCATATGCCCAGGATATATGACTCGCTTTGCAGAGCCTTGTGCTCACTGAGGAGGAACTTGGCTATGAATCATGGTAGTAGTCTTTGCCCTGTAATGGTCCTGGTGGAATTTGAACCAGCATCCCAGAAGAGATTGGCTTTCTGTCCCATTTTATCAATTGACTAAACAATTTCCCTTTCAGCCTAGCTGATGCCTTTCCCTGCTTTAGCCTGGGCTGCCCTTTTATCATCCTGATGGCAAATTACTGGCTCTTGGGCCTTCCCCTTGATTTGCTCCATAATGAACATCTCTGTGGTCCATATTGGACACATTTTTGCCTGTGTGCTTATGGACTTCTTCCATATCTTTCTACCTCATTATGGAACAGAGCAAGTCCTAGCTTACTAAAGTGTAAAATGAGTGTGTGTGTGTATACGTACCTTCTAGCACAGAGGAAGCTGGATTTAATTAACGTGGTTTGTCCTGTGCCTGTTTTCTTTTTCCAGTATTTGACTGCAGTTTTGAATCTCCTTGTGAGCTGGAATATTCCCTTTCCTCGAAAGATCAGGAAACTTCCAATAGCGCCTGGCTCAGAGTGAGTGCAGAGGAGGTTTCACAACTAAATATCCCAGATGGGCCAGAGAGAGATCACTCTGAGAACACACCTAAAGGTAAGGTGAATATACCTATGCAACACCTTCAAGGTAGTGGTTATTTTAAACACAAAACACACCCTCTCCCCCGCAAAGCCAACCAAATCCTATGAAGAAATCCTGAAGCCCCACCCAAGCAAACAGTTCTCTCAAAATACCTGACAGCTATAATCTTCTTGCTGCAGCAAACAATGAATGCAGTGTCAGAAACAAGGGAGTCATTCCACACATAAAGCATCTGTTTTTCCCTAAAGGCAATCCAAACTGTATGTATGGGAAGCAAAATGTCCAGTATAGTATTGTGGAAAACCTGAGTTAGGCTGACCCAAGCCATGGGCGGTATTTAGATGAGAAGAGCACGATGGTGCCTATGTTTAAGGTCAGTGGTTGGAAGAGATGAGTCTGTTTTACCTCTGCTCTAGGTGCTGTTTACTGCTTGCTTATTTGCAGAACTTCTTAGGCAATATCCTTGTATCCAGGGCTTAAGCTTTCTGTTTGGCAAGAAAACAAAAGATGGCTTTTGCCCTTAATATAAGAAAACTGTTCCTGTTTCTAAAGAGAGTTAGAAAGCATGAAGAGAGGGGAACGCAACAGACTTTTCTCCTTCCTTGGAAGAAAATTTGGTTTGTTGGAATTATTTTTCCTGCTCGTGGTCATATCTGGAACAGCATTTCATTAATATTACAAGAGCTAAAAAGACTTTTAAGTGTATTTGTGCTCTTCTAATCCTGGGGAAGCCAAAAAATACTTAACATCCTTCCTGCTGTTAGTGACATCTGCTTGAAATCTCGCCCTGTAGATGTCAGGCAGTGGTGGTGAGAATGGAGCTGCAGAATGGAAATGGGGAGTTAGGGCTACAAGCTTTAGCCAGGCTAGGAGAGTATAGAACAAAGAGATGTAGGGAAGGACAACAGAGATTGTCAGGGATATGGAACAGTAATGTACTAGGAGGAACTAAACAGACAAATATTCTTTACTCTCTTTGTGATGGTAGGACTTAGGGGTCTGTAAAAATGTTCATTGAAGAGCAGTGGGAAGCAGCCGTGAAGTTAGTGGGTGCCAGCTACAGAACAAGCAAGAGGAGATATTTTTCATGTAGTACCTGAACTAACTGCGATAATAAGGTGCATGGATTAATGTTACGGAGGCCAGAAGTATGCATAAGTTTAAAGAAAGATCAGGTGAATTCTTGCAGAATAAATTCATCACTGGTTATTTAATTTAACAGTCTGTTTACAGTCGCTGGCTCAAGAAGCCTCTTACACAGAAAGCTGCAAGGGAAAAGATCCTTTTCTTAGTAGCCAGCGTCAGAGACAGCATTTGACTCTGCAGAACCTGCAGTCTGGCGGTTTGTAACAGTTCTTATGTTCAGGCAAAGACTGAGTAAGAGTTTCGGTGCTGCTTTCATTCATATTCTTTAATTCTGTTTTCTCATCCATATCAATGGTATAGCACTTTTCCCCAGACAGACACTGTAAATTAACTTCTAAGGCCCATTGCTTGAGTAGTCATTCTTCAGCAAACCGAGTCATTTTACTGGGATCTGTGTCGTGTGTCAAAACAGATGGACCATGTTTCTGTGGCATGCAAACATCTTCTGATTTTCACATCAGAGAACATGTGCACATGTTACATTTCTTACTACAAAGATACAGTTAAGCAAAAATGTGAAGTGGTCAGAATGACTGCTATTGTTCTCCTTTTTCTTAAGTGTTCCTGTAAGCTGGCTTCTGCTGAAATTTAGGAATTAAAACCTCCTTGTTTTGAATCGCAAGAGTAGCTGTCACTTTGCTGGAGTGGGGAAAAAATGGGGAAAACTAAATGTACTATTCCAGGTGAAGGGCCTGGCTGGGTCGCTGTGGTGCTGCATGTTGTCAGTGTGTGTTTTCCTTTGGATTCTTTTCAGTAAAGTTACGCCTTTGTCTATATTTAATCAGCTTTATATGTCTGTCAGAGCAGACAAGAGGAGACTGTTGGCTGGCTCTGTAGCCCAAACCCAAGGATAGTATTGGTTGATGATTTCCAGTTGCCTATTGGGATGAAATTCCATTTCCAAGTCCAATGTTTGGAGGTTTTTTCCTCTTCTGAAATATAGGCAGTTTAGGCTGAAGCTTGTGTTCTGCCTTTTTGTCCCATTCTGAGGAGCAAATACCCAGTGTCACATGGATTGAATGGATTTAGATTTGTGGGGTGGCAGGGGGAGTTGTGTGGGATGTTTTCTGTGCTTGTTTGGGGTAGGTGTTGGGAGTGTTTTCTCTTGCTTGTTTGTTGTTTGTTTTTGAAATTATCAGTCTTGTTGGACATAGGTAATTTTCTCTCGAGCCCCTCTGTAGAGCTGTAGATGCGTAGAGTCATCTGTGAGTAGCAACTCATAGATGACAGTAACTCTCGTGCGTATGAAGGCTCATTTGAAAATCAACACTTGGAGCTAGCATCTCTCTATTTTAAATCACTTTAATTACAGCTGTTTGGCACAGATAGTTGTGTGGTCTGTTTCAGTCTGAAATAATTAAGCATAGTAATTCCAACCCCCACTGTTTCCTGCAAATTGTACTTCCAATTATCTCAATCTCATTTCATCTCCTTTGCAGACAGTAATGCACAGAGATAAACAGCTAACATAACTAGATTTTGGGATGGTTTAGCTCATCCTTGTCACTTGGCTATCAAGTCATGTCAAGACATTGATTGAGACAAATGCCTTGGGCATGATTCACTGTGCTTCATAGACATTGCTGTAAAAGGGGCAGTAGGACATCGTTGGTAGATCTCCCAAAGAGAGGCAGTGGAAGAACTTCTGTATTTTCTGCCCCTCTCCCCGCAGCATGATACAGCTCAGTCTCTAGGAATCAGCATGGATTGAGCTACCTAGAGGAAGAACTGGTTTTGGGTGTCTCAACATCTGGTTTCAGTCACATCTGAGTCCACACTGACATGTTCGGTGTGTGGTGTCACACAAATCATTGATCTTCTGAATAGGGATGGATGGGGAGGTGGCAGTGTTCGATATGAAATTATTCAGGTGGGCGGGGTTTAGTCGCAGGGTCAAACGTGGGAGGTCTGGTTTGCCAGGGAGTGAAAAAGGATGCTTAGCTGCGTAATGGTGGCAGGTGACATTCAGCGTCGATTATTTGCATGGAGGTGGAGGGACAAACAGAGTTTGGTGTATATAAGGACAGATTCTGAGCTGGTTGTAGTCACTTAAGCTGGTTTTGGGGTAAGAATAGAGCTGTGAAAACATGAACTCAGTAGCAGTCACGAAGTAAATGTAATCTTGGGATTTTCTGGGAAGGCAGTGGAAAATAGGAGACAATATGCTGTAGTATAACTGTGTGGCAGCTGTGTCTAGAGTACAGCATTCTGTTCTGGTTGCCATGCGTCCAACATTATTTAGTACAGCTGGGAAAATTATTATTAAGAGAACGGAAACAAGGACGATCTAAAGAATGTAATGGATGTCTTTTAGAACACTTAAATGAACTAGGGCTACCTTGCCTGGCAGAGACATCTAAAGGAATACATGGCAGAGTTTTATAAAAATCACAGAATTTTCTAAAATAGTTATAAAAGATTTATAAAGGTTTATAAACACCCAGGACTTTATTAAAGCACAGGAAGGATGGGTACAGAAGGAATATTCATTTCTCTTCTAATACAGAATTGGATGGCATCAGACAAAATTAATAGGTGTCAGATTCAAAACAAAAGGATGTAACAAACAGTAGAACTGTGAAGCCTTTTTCCACAGGGCATTGTTGGTGATAAAACCTTACGTGGGTGTGCAAATTGACAGGTTGTATGGAGAGAAGAATAGTTACGGCTCCTAATTCTCCGGACTGCCTTTTCTGGCTCAGAAAATCCTTGCACAATAGATCCCTGAAGGCCAGGGGTGGGGAGGTGCAACTGTTCGCTCTCCCTGTTGGTATATTCTTTCCTATGTGTCTACACCTGTCTGTTTTCCAGGCCAGATCTCTTAAGTTCATGGATCTTTGGTCTGTGCTGGTAGGGTTGGCGTGGTGTTGTGTTCTCCCTTCACCTCCCAGCCAAGGATTATTTTCCCTTTGAAAAAGGAGAGACATGAACTAAGGGTTTCAGACCAGTTTGGAGAGGCAGAGGAAAGGTGCTGTTTAAACATTTAATATTATTTGCTATTCTGTGAAAGCCTTGTGAAGGTATCGAACCATGCGAAAATATCGGGTATTTGGTAGGAAGAATTGCAGGACTGTCTGTTTATGGAGATCTATAGAAGGGAGGCTATCAAGGTACTTTGTGTGGTTTGTAGGGTTTTTTTTAATTTTGTGCTAAAAGGGTTCACTCTTCTCCATTGCCCCCACCTTGTCAGTGGACCAGTGGGTAATAGAATCACTAGTGGATCTGCCGGCTGGGACCTTCACAGTACATGAAGATCTGCTGGAGCTGCTCATATTTCCAAGTCAAACTTACATACCTTTCTGCAAGATCAGAGATTTAAGGTTAAAATTCCACTGATGTGCTAAAGATCGACAGGAAAACCTTCACTGCTGGGGTCTGAATCAGGCCTGTATGTGCTGTAATGAGTAGGCAATCCATTGTGGATTACTCGACTTCTTTTCCTTTAATTCATGAATAAGCAAAAAGATGCTATAAAAAATTCAAGCATTCTGCATCACTGACTGCATTTATTTATTTTGACAAGTGTGATTAATTCTTAATTATTTATGATCCTTCATAATATATTATACCAGCAAATGTACTGCAGTCTATTGTAATGAAATATGAGGAACTGGAGATCTTGCAACTGTGGCAGTATTTCCTAGGGAGGCAGGTTGGACAACCCAGTTTGTGGTTACAATGACAGAGTTTGTAGACCGAGGAAGTTACATTTTGCAGCTGTGTGGGTGTATGTGTTTGCCATGCTCAAGTGAGAGAGTGATTTGCTTCTCTGATAAACCTGAGGTGGGTCAAACCAGCCACATGTTTTGCACTTCTCAACTCTTGATTCAAGCCAGGGTTGCCTGTATTATGGCAGCCTGTAGGATACAGCTCCGAGTAGCAGGTGGTTTGACGTCCAGCAGTAGGTGTACCTTTCCAGAATTCATCTCTCCTGCTACCTCGTCATGTTGTTTATATTTCCCTTCCTCCAGAGAGGCACTGGCTCAGCTTCCTGTCAGCAACATCATGTTGCTCTCCATGGGTGGAGAGTGGATAGAGAG
>NW_010261481.1:0-226 GCF_000690775.1 Eurypyga helias
CACCCAAAACCCCCTGTAGGGTGGGGGCCTGCAGCCCATTCCTGCCTCCATGGTGTCTTCATGGCCACCCCAACTGTTCCCAGCCCAGCAGACACACTGAGCTGTCCCTGTGCCCAAAGGGAGCACAGAGCTGTGCCCGATGGGGACACTGAGCTGTCCCCATGCCCAGTGGGGACCCTGAGCCAACCCTGGGCCCACTGGACACCCTGAGCTGTCCCCGTGCCCA